>NC_044910.1:4322853-4564629 GCF_001633185.2 Quercus lobata | reverse complement strand
TACTTCCTAAACCTCTTATTCTATCCAACTATTTTTGAACAAAACCTCTCTAACCTCTTCCGAACTCGCAAAAAGAAAACTCCTATTGCTCTATCTTTTTCTAGGACTTACTTTATGAAGGGTTTTCATGACTTAAATTTCATGTGAATTTGGGAGCGGAGGGAAAAGAGTTTCTTCAATAATTAGAAATATTTTTACTTGGGACAAGAAATATATACCAGTATAGGATCTAACAACCAACCTGAAAGCAATCAGCACCAAGATAGCTTTGCAGCATTCGGATAACAGATGCACCTTTTATGTAACTTATCGAGTCAATTATTTCATCAATCTCACTAGCATGATTTATCTTCACCTAAAAAGGTACGCTTAAATTGAGATATACTCAAAAAAGTAATAATACTAATTCCTTAAAGCAATTATAGTACCTCAATGGGATGGGACTCTCTAAGCCCATCCATCTCAAGACCCTCTGTATATTCATCAAGAAACTGAGTCCACACTTCCCATTCTGGGAACAAGCGATCAGCTGCTAAATAACTGACCTGCACATATTGAAATAAACGATATATAATTTACAGCACACAGTGTAATAAGGAATAATATATAGACACATGATCCATGCTGGCTGTGAGAAAAAAAAAAAAAAAAAAAAAAAAAAAAAAAAAAAAAAACCAAACCATTTACAAAGAGCTTGGGCTACGTTCCAACAAAAAAAAAATTATGTAGTTTAATTTAATAAGGAAAAATATTTTTTCACACTAGCTCACATCTACTATTTCAAATACATATCTGCAACTAATGCAAGAATGTCCACTTTTAACAATGTCAACATTTTAACACAAAAAAAGAAAAGAAAAAAAAGATGTGAAATAGTGGATTAATAATGATAATGAAGTTAGGCTCAAGCCAACCTTTTGAGGCATGATTGATAAAAAAATCAAATTAAAACATAGTATTAAGTAGTTAGCGGAACTTAAGGCTTGACTTTTACATATATATATATATATATATATATATATATAGTTTAAATGAACTTTCTTTAAGAAAGTTATAAACATGTTGAGTCCAGCGCCTGATAGAAGGTGCAAGAATTCCTCATTGGTTTTGGAATCCCACATTGGTTAGAAGAATAATAAGGAGGTGCACCAATTATATTAAAAGAGTTAGTCTCATATTGAAAAGAGAAGTAGTAAGGAGTGTTGTCCCTTATAAAAGGAGTGGTAAAGTAGCTTTATTGTGTGTGAGAGTTAGAGCAAAGCTTTGTCTTGTACAAGGGATAGACTAACTTTGCCTAGTGATTAGCGTGAGGCACCTTTGGGTGTATTGGGATTTTGGGTTAGTTTATTGTTGAGAGTTTTTGTGATTGTAATTCCTATTATTAATAGTAAATTTTGTTGTGATTGCCTGCAAAGTTAGGCTTGGAGTTAGCCTAACCAAGTTAAATCTTGTGTATTGCGCAGCTTGCTATTTTATTATTTTGCATGTACTTTCACAACAAAACAATGACATATAAATAGTCTAATTCATAGCAAAAAGTTATGTGTGAAGACAAGGTTAATGAACTTTATTTTATAGGGCCATAAATGACGAAAATTAGCCTACCAAATTAACTTGATCGATATCACCTAAAGCATAACTAAGTATATGTAAGCATGTATTTTGAAATATATAAACAGTTAATGAGAAGGAAATAATCCTATCAAAAGATGTGTGAACAAGCTTTAGCTTAATGAACAAAATAAATGATGTAAGGATGAACATATTATCTAGCTTGGTGATAAAATTGAGCCTGGCTCATTTTCAAAACATAATTATAAAAGCCAATCTGGAAATTTTAATCAGCAGCTCAGTTTGGATCATTTTCAACCCAATGCAATAAATACCCATGTTGCGAACCCCTCATTCAGCCACAAATGAGTCCGCCATTCCATCGTTACAAGATTGCCAAACCACTGATGTGCTAGTTCGTGGGCTACAGCAATCACAACCTGAGACAAATAATAATTAAACATTTTGTGTAGTGTTATTTAAACAATAGCTTCATACTATATTAGCCAAACAAAATTCTAACAAAAGTAGCAACATTCACAACATGCATATTACCCTCTGCTTATCAGCAGCTGTGGAATGCTGAACATCATAGAGCAAAGCTGTTTCACAGTATGTAACCAAACCATAATTCTCCATGGATCCAAAAGCAAAATCAGGAATTGCAACCATATCCAATTTGGGAAGAGAGTAAGGCACTGCAAAGTATCTGCAGAAATTATCATGGTTAATTGGAATTTCAAATAATACAACATAAGAACAAAAATGTAACGACTTATTGGATCACCAATAACCATGATCCAGTGTCCACTATTTAGCTAAGGACTTGTATGTTGTGTCTTGTGATCAGTAGTTTGGTTGCGATTCACAGTAAAACTTACTCTTTGTATAATTCAAGTGTCCTAACAGCAACATCCAATGCGAATTTCCCTTGATTTACTTTACCAACCTGACAGTATACTCGAACTTCAACTCCTGTAAAGTCATGTAAGATTACACTATCAAGAACAAGGATCATATTATACCACAAGAAACAGTGAACATAGTGTAATGTTTTACCATCAGATGTAAGATGTTCCACATAATCAAACAAACCAACAACAATTGCCACCAAATATGTAGACATGATTGGTGATTCTTGATATGAAACTGTCTTCAAATCCCCATCCACTTTTTCTTCAATAATTGGCATGTTGGAAAGAGCTACTAGTTGTGATGGCACATCCAATGTGATTTTGAACGTAGCCTGCAAAACTCAATGCCCAAAAAGAAGGGCCAAATAAGCTTTTGTTTGCATTCATTTGAAACAGAATCAAGCAAATCTACTTCCGAACCAAAAATAATTTAGTCACAAGATCTTAAATTAACCGCGAGAGAGAGAGATTGTGTCACCTTGCAAGCAGGTTCATCCCAACAAGGAAAGCATCGCCTAGCATCATCTGGTTTAAACTGTGTAACTGCCATATTCTTCTTCTCACCATTGTGCTCATATGTACTGGAAAGCAAAATCATTTATTAATTTATATACACATTACTAATAAAATTCTCATTTACCAGAAAATAGAAGGCATTTATAATTAGCTCCATTCATAAGTAAATCGTGAAGGGTGAAATCATAGGTTCAATCCCATTAAAGAGAGTATATACATTAACATAAACCTTTAATTAATATGGTCAAAGGCCTGCCTGATAATCTGAAACAGAATTTGGAAATAAAAATTAATCATTTTAAGTATATTTGAATTTAAAAGAACTTTTTTTTAAAATTATTTTTTATTTTTTTAACTGTTTTTTTCAAATTGATAATAAAAACTAAATTCAACACTTACCTAAATGGGAAAAAAATCAATTAAAATTTTTAAGTAATTTACATCCTAGTTGGTCTTATACAAGTGGAATGCAAAACATAATTTTATAAAAATGATTCTCATTCCCAAGAACTGAACCCATTTTTTGTCATCACATACACATGCACATCTTCACTGCCACAAACACATTTTGACTGAACCCCACTGACAATTTGCTGAGATAACAAGTTGTGATTGGAATAATATGGTATTTGCATAGAAACATGTATACTAAGGAGATAAGTTGTAATTGAAGTAACATTACTTTTTGTATGGATCTACCACTTACATCACTTTTATTATTCACCAACCATATTAGATTAAGGTCAACAAAAGTGAACAAAAAATATTATGAAAAATTTTGTGTCTCTAAACTTTTTGCAATAAAAATATGCGACAATTGGTTCTATAGATTTGACTAGCTAAAGGCGAGTCTAGGGTTTTTCTTTAAAAAAATTCCCTTGTTTTATCCCCCCCCCCCAAAAAAAAAAAAAACCTTTTTGCAACAAAAATATGTACCTTATATAAAAGCCCTTCATTTTGTCATTTAAAGATCCTTGAAAGTGGATAGTGAGAAGTCCGAGACCAATGGGAAGAGTGTCAACAAAGTTCAAAACCAAAATCTCGTCCTCTTCAACCACATCAACTTTTAAAGGCTTTAACACCTGCACAAATCCAAAGGAAAAAAAATGGCTATTAAGTCTTAATTTTTGAACTATGTAGCCAAACAACCCCTTTTTAAATTATGTAGCAAAATACCCTTATTTTGGAACTTGATATTGCTGATGTCGAGTTTTACCTAAAACTTGATATTACCAATCTTGAGTATTGTGCATAATCTTGAGTATTATGCATAATTTTAAGTGGAACTTCTACGCAAAATTTTCAAAAAAAATTTAAGTGGCAAAATACGCATAGAACTCAACATTAGTAATATCGCGTTCTAAATCAAGGGTATTTTGTTATATTGTTTGAAAAGTAGGCTGTTTGGTTACATAGTTCAAAAATTAAGGCTAAATAGTTATTTTTTGCCAAATCCAAATCTTTATTCATTCAACATTTTATTTTTAAAAGACATGTCATTTGGTTTGTCATGATAAATGCAAATTCAGTCAATGAGTCTCACATTCAAATAATCACAAGGTTGACTATTTTTTTGAATAAGCTAGAGCTCATACAACGCAAAAACAAAATAAATCAATCAAGCTAAAGTTTAACAATGTTACAAATATATTAGTCCAATATAATAGGCTTAAACCTAATCCTACTTTATGAGTAAGTCAAGTCTCCTACTTATACTAGAAGTCTACTAACCATAGTTACTATATGATTAGTCTCAAAGTTTAGCCTATTATAAGTACTCATGTTGAGTTCATTATAACAAAGGATGTGTACTACACTCATATGATAAAAATGTAGCCCTTAAGTAAACTAAATTACGTAATCCATGTATTCTTGTGTTCTCTATTTGTATCTATTCTAACATATTCAACAAACAAGATATTTTAGGATGTTAAGTTAAAGCACTTACAACAAAACCTTTTACCATTAGTTTAAACTAACTTTAAAAGTAAAGTTAGGCTGATAGATAAGATAGGTATTACCTGCTGCATAGAATTAGAAGAGTGTGCAGCTGGGTGGGTGAAAGATACGGAGGTGGTATCGATGGAGAGTTCAGCGGCGTTGAGGACGATGAAACTGGTATCTGCCACGATTTTGAGCTCAATAGCCACGGAGCCAGCAAACTTGCACGTGGTGAGGTTCGGTTTCAGCTTTATGTCATAGCGTTTTGGGACAGCGAATTTTGGGAGCCGAGGTTGCCCTTTGAATTCCTCCATGGAAACCATAACTTTCATATTCTTTCGCTTAAAAGAAAAAAAAAATAGAGTAATTAAGAATTGAAGTTGAAACGGAAAGAGTAGACATTGGGCTATTTAGAGTTCTGAGAATTTATATAGATTGACAAATGATAAACTATTTTTATTTATTTTTTCATGTGGAGAATTTAAAAATAGATTTATTGTTTCATAAATGATAAGAGAATATAACTATATATATAAATAATTTTTCCGCGCATTACTCGAGTTAGCGACTAGTAAATATATTAAGTGCACATCTTTATTAATATTGTCATCCTAGATGATCAAATGATGATGACAATGAATATAGAATGAGAAACTATGTCAAATGTTTCAATAATATGGTATTTTTTTGGATAGGTTACGAGATAATCTATGAACAATGAACTCATACGTTAGAAACCTAAGTCTTAAAGAAGTTATGTGGTACGTAGTAGTAGGTTTGTTCATACTGCTAAATTGATAACAAGAAATACTAATTTCAAAATTTCATACCGAATCGGGACGCCGCCTATTTCTTATGTAAAAATAACTCGCCAGAGCGAGGAGCAATCCACAGCCGATGCCCTTAATGTACGACATATTTGGCAAATTTTAGAGATACCCAGTTGGAGAAAAAAAATAAACTCAGATATTATTGTATCAATATCAATTTCAGAGTCAAAGATTTGTCACTTTTTTTTATAATGATTTTAAGGTTACCATTGTAAGGACAGTCCGGGCTTCTTAAATAGAAGAGCAGTTGAGTGAAAGAGGAGGAGATTAAAGCTTAAGCTTGATATGGAAAGAAGAAAGCAATCTATTCTTTTCTCTTCCTTTCCACTCATTCTTATCCAATTTTCATCTTGAAGAATTTATTTTGTCTTTTGCTTCCTTTCTCTCCCTTTCCTTAAGATTTATACTTGTCTCTGTATCAATTTCTTCTCCTCCTCTGTTATCATTCTTACGCAATGTCATCTTGAAAAAGAAGATTGTGCAAGATTTATTTGTTTAACGTTTCTTAATAGCTTGTTTTGTGTTTTACTTTTGGTCACTGCCTTTTAGTTTTGGGACTATGGTTGTACCATCGCTAGGCAACAACCAATTGAAATGACTAGGAATCAGTTTACTTCGGGAAAAGGCAACGAAATTGGTTTGAAACATTTTGATTATCACTGCAGAACTATGACAAGCAGTAAAGGGGAAGATGCAAAGCCTCAATGTAATATATACTTTTGTCCTTTAAAAATTTTGTATTTTCATTGGGATAATTATTTGATGTCCATGAATTCCAAAGAAGATCTCGTCCCTTATTGACTATTATTTATTTTTCATTTGCTCTAACATAGTAGTAAATTACCAGCATTTTGCCTACAAATTTTGATTCTTTGAATGTACAAAAATTCTGAATTTGATTTTGGTGTAAATGGTATTGATTCTCTCGCATCCATTTTTTAAAATATGCATTTTCTTGTTTCATGTACATTTTCACGTTTAACATATCTTTAAACATGGATTTTCGCATTTCAAAATGTGTACACCAGTGTATTAATTGTGAATATTAGATGAGAAGTACTTTTTTTCCCAAGTTTGTTAACGTGTGCCCTTAGGGCATTAGGAAATTTTTAATGAGAAATGCTAATACTACAAAAATAGTTGAAAAAAAATAGTGGGTCCATAGGGGTACACATCTCCACCACTTACAACTTATTACCACACGACGAGTTGTGATAAAAATTGTAATATTTTTTGTGGCATTAGCATTTCTCTTTTTTAATGGATAATTTTAGGAAATATTTGATACTTACTTTCATGAGAAATATAAGAAGTTGTTAAAAGGTTACTTGTTTCTTTTCTCATAAAAAAGTTTATAAACCAACACCTTTTGAGCACCCATTAATTTTTCCCGTACAATAATTAATAATTATATAACTGAAGAAGGGGGTAGAATTTGAATTCTGGCAATACCATGAATTGATTGTGTTAGGGTACATTTTTTTAAGTACCACCTATTTATTTTCAAACACCACTAATAAGTTATTGGGCTTTTCTCAAATATTATTTTGCCCTATTATTATGTTGACCACAAATATTTCATATCTTAATATCTAAATTGGGTCATGATATAAACTATCACAAAAAACCCAAAAAACTCATATTTTATCAAATTTTATTATTATTATTTAGTTAAGCCCAAAACCGGCCTTATGAGCCCAATACACACGTTCCATTCTATTTAAAGTCCAAGAATACTTATGCTTGGCAATATTTTAAAAACCTATGATTCAAGTCTATGGTAAAACAATTTTATCAACGGAATTCAAATCCATGATCAAAGCTCATGATTTAAACCCATGGCAATTTAGTTATCAAAAGCCTAGTTCTTACTGGCAATATCAAAAAAATCCAATTTTCATTGGTAACATTAAAAGCCCAGTTCTCGCTGGCAATATCATAAAAGCCCAATTCCCATTGACAACATCAAAAGCCCAATTCTCGCTGGCAAGATCAAAAAAGCCCAATTCTTATTGGCAACATCAAAAGCCCAAGCTAACTACTTGGCACTATTTTATCAAAAGTCTAAGCTAACTATTTAATACTATTTTATCATAAGTCCAAGGTTATTAATACTTGGCAAAATACTATATCATAAGTATTTCACTTAAAAGTCCAATGATGAACAATACTTTAAGTTCTTAAACCTATTACTATAATATTACAAGCCCATGAAATCTATGGCAATTATCTATTTTCAAAACTCATGGCAATCATCTTATAAAAGCCCATGGAAAATTATGATTATTTATCTTAGACCCATGATATTTATTTATTTCATATCACATTATAAACTAGTAGTCATTATTTATCTTATATCACAATATTCATAATATTTATTTCCAAAACTCATGATAATCATTTATCCTACAAACCCATTATGATTATCTATAGAAAAACTCATGAGAATATCACATTATTCCACTATAGTGGTTGTTACCATATTTTATTTGAAACTTGTGGATATTGTCTCTATTTAAAACCCATGATAAATATTATTCTCAAGAAATATTGGAGGTCATTATTTAAAAGCCTCAAAGAAAATATCATTTACAAAAATAAACCATAGCAAAAATTATGAGAAACTATACAAGTTGTTATTTAAAACCCATGGAAATTAATACCTAAAACCTATCATATATATTTATTAAAGCTCATGGATTCATTCCATTTTTACTAACAACTAAAGCTCAAGTTGAATAAAAATCCATAGCAATATATGGTAGCTTTGTCCATTTTGTAGGGCTCTTAATGAGAAATAAAAATGATAGGCCCAAGTGGAGAGAACCACCATGTCAAAGGCCCACCAAAATACTCAACCCTCATGGCCAAGTCCAACATGAAGTCTCTGCCAAAATAGTCCATGTGTGCAAACTGACCCAGCTAGAGAACTTCATTCAATTCTGCCTTCTGCTGGAGGTTGTCTCAAGAAGCAACCAAGCTCCCAAACCAAATTAGCCAACTCTGATGTGAATAGTACTAGAGGCTGACACCTAAAGGCTAATGGGCAATAAACATCCTTCCTCTCCAAGTTTTGGTCACAACTTAAGGAAGGCATAACCAAGACCTCCAAGCGAACTAAATAGTTTATTTTATTACCAAAAATGTATGTAGTTGATTCATAAACCAAGCCCATGAACCCTAAAGGGGAAAATTTAGGAACATGTGGTTTGGAGGGCATAAAGGGATCTCCAGCATAACCCTCTAAAGTAAATGTAAACTTTGACACCTAGCTTGGGGTGTTGAATCCTACTTTTTAGGGTCCAAATCTCAATTGCAGTACTAGGATTTCTCCTTAATACCTGCCTTAATCCCATTGGCTGAACACAATCTCAGAATTCTTAGCATTTAATGTATGATTATGCTGATTTTTACCCATGTGTGACATTGCCCAAAGAAGCAAAATAGCCCCAAAAGCAAATCTCCAATTTCAGGCCAAATCCTAGGATAATTATATCAGCTATTGATGTGCATTGATAATAGCTTAATTTTGCATATTTATATCATTGTTAGAAAGTATTATCATACTTATTTTGAGTTAATTCATGCATTTTATATTTGGTTTTGGAATAATGTTGAATAATCAATTTTGTGCTTAATTGAATTTTATTGCGTGAATTTGTCTTTTGTAGGAGAATGGAATTAAGTTAGTGGATTTGTGCAAAGAAGAAAACTAATGAACTTTACTTTTACAAGGGCCATGATTAAGTTAAAGAAGGCCAACCCAATTAAATTTAAGTCCAATTGGAGTAAGGAATCAAAGGAAATTTGCACAAAATCCAAGTCCAATTCGGATTAGGATTCTAGCCTGCACATCAATTAGTATTTTTGGCATAACTTTCGGCTAAGATGTCCAATAGAGATGATACAACTTTGTAGTTTACCAAAAGTCCAAATTTTGACGTTAAATGGGTCAAAATCGTTGGTTAAGTAAAGCCTAAAAATATGGATTTTTCTCCAAACGGGAATTCAACTTGTAATAGGATTCCTTGAACTATTTAAAGGCTCTTTAGGGCAAAATTCATAAAGGCTAGTGCTAGGACTGAGATGTAAAATAGAAAATTGTAGCAAGAGACAGTGCCGCATGTGGCTTCCCTGTAACTTTTCTCCATGATAGCATTGTGACTATTTCTTTCTCTATTTTATTTGTCTATTAGTTTAATGTTTAGTATTTTATGAGTAGCTAAATTTATAATTAGGGTTGAGGATGAAACCTTATTAAGGATTATTAGTAATATTTGTGTGATTTGATTTTTCCCACAATAGTTTTTCTTTAATGATTTAAATTGTTCTTGCTTCATAACAATTGACTAAGATGGGATCCTAGATATGATTTCAATCATGTGTTTCTCATCATTTAAGATTTATCTTAATTAATTGAATGTTTGGTTTATTATTTCTTGATTATAAAATTAGATATCTCTTATGATTTGTTTGTCAATGAATACAATTGATGATTTGATTTTATACTTACAAAGTGAAGAAGAACATGCTTTTGATTTTTAAAACAAGGATTTTAATGAGAATATTTTCCATGATAGCAAGCTTGATTTCTAGATCATCATGTAGTAGTTGGTAAAAATTAATGATCATAAAATGCTGATATGAATTAACAAGGCAGATTCCAAAACCATAATTCCTTTCTCTAGATTGTTTACATCTCTTTACTACTTTATGTTATATTTTTGCTTAGTTTAATTATTTGCTTAGGATATTTAATTTCAAACAACCAATTTTTATTAAACTAGATTAGGATTAATTTGGTTAAGATTTGATTAATTTTCCTATGTTCATTCAAGTTCCTGTGGGTTCGACCTCGTTCTTGTCAAATTATATTTCGGTACGGTTCTTACACTTGCCAGTACTTTAAAATTTCACAACAGCTATTCTACCCCTAAATCAGTCCTACGTTTTGGAATTTTGCTAATTAATGCTCCCTTAAACTCCCCTATAAAAGCCTGAGCATATCAGCCCACAAGACACCCAAAAAAAAAAAAAAACCCTCTGAAAACCTCTATTATTCTTGTTATTCTGTCAAATTTCAGCTCGTAGTTAGCCCCATTGACCCACAAATAAGCCACTTCTGTCCATACCCACTTAGCTTCAGACATTCTCTTTCTTTTTCTGCATATACACATTGAAAATAGCTTAATTTTGCATATTTATATCATTATTAGAAAGCATTATCATACTTATTTTGAGTTAATTCATGCATTTTATAGTTGGTTTTGGAATAATACTAAATAATCAATTTTGTGCTTAATTGAATTTTAATGCGTGAATTTGTTTTTTGTAGGATGATGAAATTAAATAGGTGGATTTGTGCAAAGAAGAAATCTAATGGACTTTAATTTTACAAGGGCCATGATGAAGTCAAAGAAGGCCAACCCAATTATATTCAATTCCAATTGGAAAAAGGAATCAAAGGAAATTTGCACCAGATCCAAGTTCAATTCGGATTAGGATTCCAGCTTGCGTACCAGTTAGTATTTGAAGCATAAATTTCGGCTCAGATGTCCAATCGAGATGATTCAAGTTGGGCTTAAAGAGCTACAACTTTGTAGTTTACCAAAAGTCTGAATTATGAAGTTAAATGGGCCAAAAACGTCGATAAATTGAAGCCTAAAAACTTGAGATTTTCTCCAAACGGGGATTCAACTTTTAATAGGATTCCTTGACCTCTTTAAAGGCTCTTTAGAGCAAAATTCAGAGAGGAGCTGCCGTAGAACATAATTTAGGTTTTCTTAAAGTTTCTTTACAGTTTTTAGAGTTTTATTTGTATTATGGTTGTTTGAAGCCTTGCTAAGGCAAGGGGTGAAACCCGACCGTTTATTGGTATGTTCTTAACAATTATTTATTGGTTTTTGATAGAGAAGCGGAAAATAATCCATCTCTAGCTCGTCCAAATGGATCGTCCAGAGCCTACAGTGCAGGTTGATCCAAGAGTTAACCTAGAAGAAGGAGAAACGTTCATGGACAATGGCACCACTCTATAATTTAAGTCTCCCATGGACGACATGCTCGTCCATGAGGGTCGTCCATGAACAATCATTTGATACCCTTGGACGACCAAACCGTCCTACACCAGACGGACGAAAGCGCAACACTTAGAACTTTCGACTAAACCCGCAACTATCTCAACAAGTCCTTCAAATAAGTTAACTTCCGTTAGCGGTTACAGTTTTATAGCCGTTGAGGAAGTTAACTCCGGACTTGTTGGCTTCCACAAATCCTAGGGAGGTTATTGGACAAATAACCGTCCCAAGCTCCCTATATAAAGGACCGGTCTGAACCCGATAGCGGTAAGATTTTTCTGAGACAATTTCCCCAAATACTTGGAACATCCTTCTCTGCGAGACTAACTTCTCCATCGGAAGGGGTTTGACCAGTCTTCTCCGGTCTCCTCTTTGATTGTGTTTTGTTCCTTGCAGGCCTTCAACCGTTTCGATAGCCCACCGAAGCCAGGCCATCCACCTTACTGATTCGGAGCGATATCAGTTTTAATGCTTATGTTTTAATATTTTTTTTATTGTTTTACTCATCTAGAAAAGTGTTTAGTTTTGTATCATCCTTTGATTTATCGTAGACTCCGGGCACGTTAAATGTTTAGTAATCCCTGCGAACTAATTCACTAGTTTTGTTTTGCCTAAAATCGATCAATTTCATGAAACTACCTTAGACAATTAATTATTGAGTTTTTTTTGTTAAATCATCCTACTAAGATCATCCTTAGTATGAATTTTAGTTGAGTTATAAAATAAATATTGTTAAGACTACTAATAAATGTGTTGTGTGTGGACCCCTAAACCTTAGCGCCTTAATATATTGTTATTTTCTCTCAATTTAAAATACCTTTACTAAACCATCAAAAATCTCTTCAATTAAACTTTATTGTTTTAGTTTTATTCTCTTGTGGTTCACGAATCAAATCCCTTTTCCCTATGGATTCGACCTCAGACTTATCAAGTTATTACTTCACAACAATCCTGCATTTGGGAGTATTATTTAAGTTGCAGCAAGTTTTTGGCACCGTTGTCGGGGATTAGGCGATTAGAGTAGCGTTCCACTTTGTTTGGAGAGGTTTTAGGCATTAAATTTCTTCACATATTTGGTAATACCTCCCCAACTCTTTTCTTTTTAAGTAGTTTAGTTTTCCTTTAGAGTTTTTCTTTTATTTTTACTTCTTTTTATTGTTAAAGGTATTTCTTTTCTTTTCATTTCTTTTTCTTCTTCTTTCTTTCTTTACTATTGCATGCGTGTTTGGTGTCGTGAAAGTGATAATCGCTTGGTTAGAACTGAGTCTAATAATTTGTTTAGCAATTTATCTGATTCTTTCACACATTCTCACACACTTGATATCATGGCAGATTTAGAGAGTAATCATGGTGATGAGAATAATTTATATAATGATAACTTCCATGCTCACCAACCCATTAGAACTCTCAGGGATTATTTGCAACCTACCAGGAGTAGTGCACCATCATGCATCATTTTTCCAACTAATGCAAATAATTTTAATTTCAAGCCCGGTATGATTTCATTACTTCCCAAACTTCATGGCTTAGATACTGAAAATCTGTACCTACACTTTAAGGAATTTGAGGAGGTATGTTCTACCTTCTATGACAAATTTGTAATGAAGAGACCATTAGATTGAAGTTGTTCCCTTTTTCTCTTAAAGACAAGGCTAAAACTTGGCTTAATTCTTTGAGACCTAGGTCAATTGGTACTTGGTAAGAGATGCAAACTGAGTTTTTAAAGAAATTTTTTCCAATTCATAGGACTAACACATTTAAAAGACAAATAATGAATTTTTCATAAAAAGATAATAGACATTTTATCAATGTTGGGAAAGATTTAAAGATTTGCTTAATGCTTGTCCACATCATGGCTATGAAACTTGGCGTATAATTACTTTTTCTATGAAAGTTTAACTCCAAAGATGCGCCAATTTGTAGAGATGATGTGCAATGGAGAGTTTTTGAATAAAGATCATGATGAGACTTTTGATTATTTTGATTTCTTAGCTGAGAATTCCCAATCTTGGGATACCACTAATACCTCAGATAGGTCTAGAGCATCCACCAACCCCTCTGGGGGTGGTAAGTACCAATTTAGGGAAGATGATGACCTTAGTTCTAGGGTGGCTAGTCTAACTAGGAAGCTTGAAGCCATGGAATTAAGGAAGGTCAATGGAATCAATACTATGCCTAAAGTTGATGAAGTTTGTAGAATTTGTGAGACCATGGAAAACCCTACCGATGAATGCCCTACAATTCCAGCTTTTAAAGAGGTGTTGCATGACCAAGCAAATGCTATGAACATGGTGAAAAAATCATATCCTTCCCCCTATTCAAAGACATACAATTCAGGGTGGAGGAATCACCCAAATTTTAGTTGGAGAAATGATAATGTGGTTGCACCTCCTACACATGGTTCTTTAAATTTGTTCCCTATAATCCCCTTCCAAAGAAGAGTCTTGAGGACACTTTGCAACAATTCATGCAAACTCAATCCACCATTAATAATCAGAACTCACAAGCCATAAATGACATTAGGAGCACTCTCACTAAATTGACCACATCCATGAGCACAATAGAAAAGGGTAAGTTTCTATTTCAACCACAACTAAACCAAGGTCAATTTTTTGTTGATGCTTGTAGTTCCTCTGAAAATAAAGTGAGTTAAGCTAAATCTATAACTACTCTTTGTAGTGGAAAATCATTAAGAAAGATATTCCTAAAAGAAATACACATGATGAATCTTCCAAAATAAAGAGTAGTGATGAAGTCCTTGAACCCAAATCTAATGAAATTGAAAGGTGTCCTATCCCTGCTCCCTTTCCCTAAAGGTTGATTCCACCTCAAAAAGTGAATCGAAATTTTGAAATTCTTGAAGTGCTTAAGCAAGTTAAAATGACCATTCCTCTTTTGGATGCCATAAAGTAAATTCCATCATATGCTAAATTTTTGAAAGATCTGTGTACTGTTTAGCGTAAGCTTAATGTACATAAGAAGGCATTTTTAACTGAACAAGTTAGTGCAATCATTCAAAACAATAGACCTACAAAGTTTAAAGATCCAGGTTGTCCCACTATTTCATGTGTGATTGGTAATTCAAAAATAGAGAAAGTTTTGCTTGATCTTGCGGCAAGTGTAAATCTTTTGCCATATTCAGTGTATGAGTAATTAGGTCTAGGAGAGATAAAACCCACTTCCATAATTTTACAATTTGCCGATCAATCTGTGATTGTTCCTAGGGGTGTTGTTGAGGGTGTTTTGGTTCTAGTGGACAAACTTTATTTTCCTATTGACTTTATTATTTTGGACATGCATTCTGTTTCTAATACTAATTCTCAAATATCTGTGATTTTAGGACACCCATTTCTTGCAACTTCTAATGCATTGATAAATTGTAGAAGTGGGGTCTTAAAATTATCTTTTGGTAATATGACCATTGAGCTTAATATTTTTAATACTTGTAAACAAATTAGGGATGAAGAGGATGTGCATGAAGTTAACTTGATTGAAATAATTGTTCAAGACCAAACATTAGCAACTTGTTTAGTCAATTCATGTGATTTTAACTTAGATGAGAATTCTAAAATTGCATACATTCATTGTCTCTTGGAATCTGCACAAGAATTGGAAGTGAGCAATTGGAAATTGAAATATGAAGAGTTGCCACCTTGTGAGATAAAGTTGTTGCCATCTAGTGAGAAAGTACCTAAATGGGAGTTGAAACCCTGGCCAAATGATCTCAAGTATGCTTTTCTAGGAACCGATGAGAATTTTCCTATGGTAATATCTTTTGAACTTGACTCTTTGCAAGAATGTAAGTTATTAAAAGTTTTGAGTAAACATAAGGGTGTCATAGGAAGGAACATGGCAAACATAAAAGGACTTAGTCCATTGGTTTGTACTCACAGGATTTATTTAAAAGACAATGACAAACCATCTAGGGAGATTAAACAAATTTTGGAAAAGACGGTTAACCCAAATCGTAAAGATTGGCCTTTGAGGTTGAATGATGCACTTTGGACGTACCACACTGCCTATAAAAATATTCTTGGTATGTCTCTATATAGACTTGTTTATGGTAAAGCTTGTAACTTGCTTGTGGAATTGGAACATAAATCATATTGGGCAATAAAGATGTTTAACTTTAACTTAGACAAGGCTAGTTCATTGAGAAAATTGCAATTAAATGAGCTGTAAGAAATTTGACGTGATGCATATGAGAATTCTAGGATTTCTAAAGAAAGAATAAAGGTTTTTCATGACAAACAAATTTTAAGAAAATATTTTGAACCATCTCAAAAAGTTCTATTGTATAATTCTAGGTTACATTTGTTCCCCGGAAAATTGAGATCTAGATGGACTGGACCTTTTGTTGTTAAAAATATTTTCCCCCATGGTGCCATAGAAATTGAAAATCCTAAGAATGGTAACATATTTAAGGTAAATGGACAGCGTCTTAAGCCATTTCTTGAGAATTTTTCACAAGAGGAGGAATCCGTTAATTTGGAGGATCCCATTTATCAAGACTTGCCAAGCAATTAGCATGAGTGTTTGTGTCGTAGTTTAGAATGTGTGTGTGTGTGTGTGTGTGTGTTTTTATTATTGTTTTGTTTTCTAACCCCTTTTGCAGGTGTTAAAGTTTTTTTTTTGGTTCATTTACGTTCATCTCTTCAAGGTACTCTCCATAATCTCTACTCTTTATTGTTTTTCCTTGTTAACATTGAGGACAATGTAAGTTTTAGGTTGGGGGGAGGAACTTGAGATGATTTGCATTTGTTTTTATTTTATGTTAAAAAAATTTTTGGGGTTATTTTTAGTGATTTTTTGTTTTTGTTTTTAGTCCAATTTTCAAAAAAAGAAAAAAAAAAGTGTTGCTTTAGCAAGAGTTTTAAGTCAAAGTTCTTTATGCTACTTCTATCTAAAGAATTCCATTGTTTTTCATGTTCAACTATTATGCACATGCACTTTAGCCACATGAACATGTTTCTTGGTTGAGAGATGGAGATGACTTTGAAAATCTTGAAAATGAAATGTATAGACTATAACCCAAGTGAGTTCTTGAGCCATTCATTTTTTTAGAGGGTTATTTTCTTTTGATCTCATTTTCTCATTTGGAAGCACATTACTTTGTTGCTGCTTAGTCTCATTATTCTTTGATTTGGTTGAATGCTAAGGATTCATCAATTTTATGCCACACTTGAATAAGTTAAAGTCATGGATTTTGAAGAACTATCCCAATCCTTAAGAGATAATTTTAGGCCATCTTTGTTAATTTTGAGCCTTCATTATTTTCTTTCTTGATACATTACCGCTAGTCACCCATTTGAGCTTATTATTTTAGTCATTCTTTCTCAAACCCTTTCCTAAAGTGTTCCAAGAATGAATGCAATCAAATTGTCTTATTGTAGTAAATTTGTGGTGAAATAGTTGGAAGAAAAGGAGGAGTCACTCAAAAAAAAAAAAAAAAAAAGAGTCATAAACAAAAAAGGAAAAATGTCGAAAAAAAGAAAAAAAAAAAAGAATGTGAAAGAGGAAGAAATAGAGAATGAATTTGTTGATGAAATTTTGAAGAAAAAAGAGAGAAAGTGACAGTGCAATATTCAAGAAACTTGAGAAGATAAATCAATTGTCATATACTCAAAAGAAGTTGTCTCTCTAATTATTCTTGGAAACACTTTTTATTTTTACTTATACCCTTTGTTCTAAATTCCTCCTCATTACCCTACATTACGTCCCAATGAAAGTCCAATTTGATCTTAAGGAAGGTATGGTTTGGATCTTGACATGAGTAATCAATGTGTGTGGTGTAATATTCTTAGTGTTTGGCATCCTTTCGTGAGACTATAAATGTCCTTTATTTTGCTTCACCGTTCTTCATCTTATTTATATGTGATATATTAGTTTTTGTTCTACATTATTCTGCTCGCATATGTTTGAGAGTATTACACCCTTTTCGAAGTGATTTTATTTGTTGAGTGTTGACAACTGTGAGATTTGAGTTGAAGCATAACTTTGGATAGAAATTCAAGCCATATTTTATCTTAAGACTAAAGTTGTGTTTGTGTTGGCTAAAATATTCACGCACTGAGTATTGATTGTATGTGGAATATCTTTGGTAGTTGTTTAGTGTTTTGACCTTTGATTAACTATTTCTACTAAAGTAATAATTTTTTGTTATCCTGTGTCATTGTCTCGAGTCACTTAAATTGCTAGGAACTAGAAATGAACTAGTTGGGGAGTGTGATAATAGCTTAATTTTGCATATTTATATCATTATTAGAAAGCATTATCATACTTATTTTGAGTTAATTCATGCATTTTATAATTGGTTTTGGAATAATGCTAAATATTCAATTTTGTGCTTAATTGAATTTTAATGTGTGAATTTGTTTTTTGTAGGATGATGAAATTAAAGAAGTGGATTTGTGTAAAGAAGAAATCTAATGGACTTCAATTTTACAAGGGCCATGATGAAATCAAAGAACGCCAACCCAATTATATTCAAGTCCAATTGGAGCAAGGAATCAAAAGAAATTGGAACCAAATCCAAGTCCAATTCGGATTAGGATTTCAGCTTGCACACCAGTTAGTATTTGGAGCATAACTTTTGGCTCAAATGTCCAATCAAGATAATTCAAGTTGGGCTGGAAAGCTAACTTAAAGGGATACAACTTTGTAGTTTACCAAAAGTCTGAATTATGAAGTTAAATGGGCCAAAAACGTTGGTTAATTGAAGCCTTAAAACCTAGGATTTTCTCCAAACGGGAATTCAACTTGTAATAGAATTCCTTGACCTATTTAAAGGCTCTTTAGAGCAAAATTCAGAGGGGAGCTGTTGTAGAACATAATTTATGTTTTTTTAAAATTTCTTTACAGTTTTTAGAGTTTTATTTGTGTTATGGCTTGCTAGAAGCCTTATTAAGGCAAGTGATGAAACCTAACTGTTTATTGGTATGTTCTTAACAATTATTTATTGGTTTTAATGCTTATGTTTTTATGTATTTGATTGTTTTACTCATCTAGAAAAGTGTTTAGTTTTGTATAATCCTTTGATTTATCGCAGACTCCGAATACATTAAATGCTTAGTATTCCTTGAGAACTAATTCACTAATTTTGTTTTGCCTAAAATCAATCAATTTCATGAAACTACCTTAGACAATTAATTATTGAGTTTTTATTGTTAAATCATCTGACTAAGATCATCCTTCGTATGAATTTTAGTTGAGTTATGAATTTTAGTTGTGTCGTGTGTGGATACCTAAACTTTAGCGCTTTAATATATTGTTATTTTCTCTCAATTTAAATTACCTTTACTAAACCATCAAAAATATCTTCAATTAAATTTTATTGTTTTAGTTTTATTTATTCTCTTGTGGTTTACTAATCAAATCCCTTTTCCCTGTGAATTCGACCTTCGACTTACCGAGTTATTACTTCGCGACAATCCTGCACTTGGTAGCATTATTTAAGTCGCAGCACACAGCCCATAAATTCTTCCTAATTAGTCATAAAGAACTCTTTACCCATTAAAGACTTGGTTTCATCATTAACTCTATCATACCATCACAAGCTTACATACCCACTCACTCAAAATGGCCTATTATACCTGTAAGGACACAATTTGTAACGACCCATAATAATGTTGGGTTCGCATGTAAAAAGGCCCAAACAATATCACTTATAGAGCGTGGGTTTGAAAGGTAAGGTCTTGCTCACCGGACGGTAGTTTGGATTAGTTCCGGTCAGTGAATCTCGTCCGAGGAGTCTGGGGAGCTCTATGCTCTTCTTACTCTCCTTGTTTCTAGGACACCATGGCTGGGAGGACGGGTTGTCCCCCCACCCTCTCACACTGCCGCTCTTATCCTTTTATACGGGCATTTATCCTCTCACCAGCGTCCACGTATGAGCTCACTTTCCTAGGACTCAAGACCTGTCCTGTCAGCCCATACCTAGAGTGCTTGGGGGTGGTTGTAAAAGCTGAAGAGCATGGCTCTGTCAGGTGCAGAGTATTGAATGGCAGTAATGACAGCTTTCCCTTTGTCCTTGGTCGTTATACTATCCAGCGTCTCCTTCTCTATTGACATAGATATTTTAGATTTTTTTCCAAACTGTTCCTATACCATTTTTGCCCTTTCTTCCAGGGGGACCTTGGATATGCCAAGAACAGAATCATCCTCGGCTGTGTCTCAGGACTATTTGGACTTTTATTACCCATCCTCAGCTATACCCTTCCTCGGCTCGGGCCTTGGGCCCCAATGTAAAAATGGGCTAGGGCCACAAATTATTGGGCCCCACAATAGCCCCTCAAAATCCTGCTATCCGACCTCTTGGTCGGAGAGGAGGGTTTTGATGATGCCAAGCCTTTATTACAGTTCATTTAGCTCTGCCCTTCATTAATGTTGGCGTCTCTTCATCTGCTTAGGAAATGTGCCGGGTTACGAGACATTCTTCTAGATTTACACACGATGCGCTCCTGTCGTTTCAATGTACGAGGCGCGTCTTTAATAAATTTCCTTTATGAGGCCAATCAAATCTGACAGTTACAGATGACATTGGGGAGTTGAACAGACGCTACCTTACTTACAGATCTTCTTGGAGATATGTACAGATTAAATGCCATTGAATTCACCTTCCATATAAGAAGTCAAACGAGAGGGTATTCCCTTCGCGTAAAGACTCTTTAACCTTCCTAAAGCCTCAACCCTTAAGCTGTGCTCTAAGCCTTCCTTATCAGCATAGCCACAGCTTATAGTGTGACACATTTGAAGTAGAAGTGGGGATGAAAAGATTACATCCTTCTCAGAAGCGTTCTGTCCCTCCGAAACTTAAGATGGCTCGGTCAGGACAGGGATGACAGAGACTCAAGATACCTCTCATCCTCCCTTAGCCAAAATCCGAAGCAGGGGCTCATTGCGTCAAACTTTTGGTGCGACGAGCTGGGGTCACCCATTATCAGTACCAGCCGCTCTCTTATGAGCATAGCTAACATGGCACCAGCGTGTTAGGAGTCAAGACTGACGTAGGGACAAAGTATCCCTGCTTCTTCCTTTCTTCCTTCACTGGTGCCTCCTTTTGCCTCCCCTTCTTCTTCTTTCCCATCACCAGATCCATCCTGGTGCTTTTCCTTCTTCCTCTTCTTCTCCTCTTCCACCAAGGGAAGTCTTCCTCTCAATATGGGTGCTACTGGGGCAGAATTTGGAAAGACTTCGAAGCAGAGGTTAAAAAGACTTCAGGCTGTTTGTTTGTCTTGTTGTTTTTTGTTTTTTGTTTTTTTATTTATTTATTTATTTTTTATTTATTTATTGTTTTTGTAATTCGTTTTCTATATAGGCTTATTTAAGCCCTTCATTGTACGCTATAATACTTCTTTGTATTAATAAAAGTCATCATTGCTTTATTTCGTATATTCTACCTCTTCTTTTTGAAATGGTTATGCCATGAATAGACGTACTACCATATGACTTCTTTTTTTTATTTTTACATTCCAAACGATGCTTAGGGTCGAAATCCCAGTTAATAAAAAGACCTTGCTCTATGCTTATTGAAACTATCCGGCATAATAATGCTGATTTGAACAAATAATACTTAGGGCAGAAACCCTTACTAAGAAAAAAGAAAAAGATATTATGATGAGCTTATTAGAGCTGTCTGGCATAATAATGCCGACCTGAGAAAACAATACTTAGGGCCGAAATCCCTTATCAAGAAAAAAGATGTTATTATGAACTTATTGGAGCTATCGTGTACAATAAGACTGACCTGAAAATGGGTTGTATACCCCAAACTTGAACGAGATGATGGCCGAATGCTCGATACCGTGTAGGAAGTAATCATCCAAGGATATATAACCCAAAATGAACAGCCCCTGTAGGTCGTTGAGAAACAAGGCGTTTCGCCATCTGCCTAATGACCTTCATAGCCTTAGCCTTTTCTGGTATTTGGTCCGAGGACTGAGCGACTTAGAATTCTTCTTAAGTAGCTAACTTTTTCATAGGTTTGAGTCCGAGGACCATACAATACCTTGGTTCTGTTCAAAACTTGATTTTGTAAATAGTTGGTTTCCCCATAGGTTTGAGTCCGAGGACCATGCAATACCTTCGTTCTGTCCAAAACTTGATTTTTTAAGTAGTTGGTTTCCCCATAGGTTTGAGTCCGAGGACCATGCAATATCTTGGTTTTGTCCAAAACTTGATTTTTTAAGTAGTTGGTTTCCCCATAAGTTTGAGTCCGAGGACCATGCAATACCTTGGTTCTGTCCAAAACTTGATTTTTTAAGTAGTTGGTTTCCCCATAGGTTTGAGTCCGAGGACCATGCAATACCTTGGTTCTGTCCAAAACTTGATTTTTTAAGTAGTTGGGGGAGTTAACCCCTCGGCTATGGCGTGGGACCTTGGTTTAGGGGAATTACCTTCTCGGCCAAGCCCCTAGAACCATCCGTGCTGTTGACGCTATGAAGCGCAGCCCCTAGTAAAGGAACGTAGCCCCTAGTGGAACTTTACACTAGAACACTACAACCGGCTGTTAGAAATGACAAGGAGGCTGTCTCAACCTACCGCCTGTGCCAACACACAAGCCTCCCCACAGACGGCGCCAATTGTAAGGACACAATTTGTAACGACCCATAATAATGTTGGGTTTGCACGTAAAAAGGCCCAAGCAATATCACTTATAGAGCGTGGGTTTGAAAGGTAAGGTCTTGCTCACCGGACGGTAGTTTGGGTTAGTTCCGGTCAGTGAATCTCGTCCGAGGAGTCTGGAGAGCTCTATACTCTTCTTACTCTCCTTGTTTCTAGGACACCATGGCTGGGAGGACGGGTTGTCCCCCCACCCTCTCACACTGCCGCTTTTATCCTTTTATACGGGCATTTATCCTCTCACTAGCGTCCACGTATGAGCTCACTTTCCTAGGACTTAAGACCTGTCCTGTCAGCCCATACCTAGAGTGGTTGGGGTGGTTATAAAAGCTGAAGAGCATGGCTCTGTCAGGTGCAGAGTATTGAATGGCAGTAATGGCAGCTTTCCCTTTGTCCTTGGTCGTTATACTATCCAGCGTCTCCTTCTCTATTGACGTAGATATTTTAGATTTTTTTCCAAACTGTTCCTATACCGTTTTTGCCCTTTCTTCCAGGGGGACCTCGGATATGCCAAGGACAGAATCATCCTCGGTTGTGTCTCAAGACTATTTGGACTTTTATTACCCATCCTCGGCTATACCCTTCCTCGGCTCGGGCCTTGCCAAGGCCACAAATTATTGGGCCCCACAATACCCTATTCATGCCCCACATATATATTTCCCAAGAATTTTAGCTCAACATTTGCTGCTCTGGGCTGAAATCTCTCTCTCCCTTTATTCCATCCTATGTTTTCCTCTTTTACTTGTAATTATGAAGCCTTTAATCCTTGTTTATTGTTATTATGATGAAATGCATAATGTTTTGGATGTTATGAAAGTTTTCCCTGATGTTAACTTAATAATAATAAGGTAAACATATGATTTTTATCATGTAAACACACTTATTAACCTGTCAGATGTCTACCATTAGAAGTCTGTCATATTTATTGTTGGATCATTTTTTCTCTTGTGTACTTGTTATAACGGGCCCACTTTTATATTAATCGACTATGGAGGAAATGCATAATTTTTACTAGGCAAATACATTTATTAATTTTTCAAGCATCTACCGTTGGACATTTCTCTTACTTACCGCTAGACTATTATTTAAGCACTTGTTGTGGTGGGTCATCCTTTGTGCTAACTTATCGTTGCAGGAGGTATTTTTGGGCTTTATTATAATCTTTGTTGAATGCAATCTAGACCTTGAGCAAAATGAGACTTTCACACTTCACCGATAGCCTTTGGGCCATATTCCAAGCCTAAAATCAAGTCTCGGTTATGACGGGCCATCATGTGGGCAACAAAAAACGCCCCCAACATATTGCAATTCGAGTAACAATTGCATGCAACTATGGACAACATGTACTGCTCATTAATTGTTGTTATTGGTTCATGTTCTCTACAATATGCTTTTTGACTTTGATATCTGAAAAAATTAGTGCTTTCAAAAAAAATTAAATTAAAATTTGGGGGGAAAGAGATTTGAATCTTGTATGTATTCCTTGAAAATATTAGAAAGTATCAAGTATCAACCAATTGAATTACAAAGTTCTTGACAAATTAAATATCAAACAAGCATCAATGGACCAATGGTTTCATGTTTGGGAATAGAAAGGTGAAGAGAAAAAAAAGAAAAAAAACGGAGAATGGTACTACTTGAATATGTGCTTTGTTACTCGCTTGTGATTGGTTGAAACCTTCCTTTTGGGCTTGTGATTGGTTTAAATACCAAAATATTAAAAACCTCACATCACAAATCTACTTAAATTAATTTTTTGTAAAATCTATTGCTTGATGCAGTCCGAACATTCATTAAAAAGAAAATCTAGTAAATTCTGAGAAACAATTTGGGTAAATTTACTTTCATCTTACAAGGCAAATACAACAATTGTAATCCTTAGTTTATTTATTTATTTGAGAATCGATTGTAATCCTTATTATAATAATAATAATAATTATTATTATTATTATAGGAATTGTAATCCTTAGTTGATTCTTGATTGTATTCTTAGTCTTCACGAAATAACGAAAGAAAGATGATCTTTTATTAAAAAAAAATTGATTGAAATCTTTAATAAATCTGAAAGTGACTATTTTGGGCGTGTGTGATTTGATTAGCAGTTTATTTATTTTTGCAACATAAATTTGTTTTTCCTAATTGGGCCACCCACAAGATTGAAAAAAAAAAAAAAAATGCTAATTTGGCCACCCACTAAGATCAAAAAAAAAAAAAAAAAAAAAAAATCCTAATTGGGCCACCCACAAGACCAAAAAATAAATTAAAATAAACCACAAGATCAAATAATAAATATAAATATAAATATATGGGCCACCCATCGAGATCAAAACAATAAATAAATAAAAGGGAAAATTACAGTAAACTCATTTGTGGTTTAGTTTATTTATACTTTACTTACTTGTGATTTAAAACTTAACACTTTGTCAACTTGAGATTACTTCATTTAGAACTCTGTTACTCACCTCTATTAAAATAAAGGTAAGTATGTAATTTTGTTCTTTTTTTTATGTCTCTCTCCCAAAAAAAAAAAATTTATAACAAAAAACAAGAGAATAAAGATCTAAAAGTTAGGGTTTTTGCTCTCTGAAGAAGATCAAAAGATAACTATGCTTGGTGGCGAGCTCATTTAACCCAGATTTTGTTCTTTAAGTAGATTTTGATCCTACCCTCAGTGTGCCTTGGTCTTGGTGCTATGTATCTTTCACTGATTTTCTTGAATAAGCCAAAGGTTATTTTTCTTTGTTTCAATGACAGATGGCAAAATACTTTACAGCTTACCGAATTGATCACATATTGGGTTTCTTCCGAATCTGGGAGTTTCTGCAGCATTCTATGACAGGTCTAGTTGGAAAATTTTGGACTATCGATCCCTCTTAATCAGGTAAAATTATGCTTGCATAATCAAAAACAGCTTTTTTACTTGGAGAATAAATGAATGTAGAGCATGGTCTGTGTTAAGGGAAGCAATAGTTTTTAATGTTATTTTGGTGAATTTACACAATTTAATGCTTCTTTTGTAGGAAGAACTTGAAAGAGAGGGAATATGGGCTTTGATCGATTGAGTCGCCCATATATTCGGCAAGAATTGTTACAGGTTATTGAATATTTTTTTGTCGGCTGTAATCTGCTGACTTTTTGTAATCAACCTATGACTTCTATTTCTTTGTTGTAAGAGTTTTACTGTGCATCGTTTCTGCTGATTGTCTTTTTTCTTTAATTTTTATTCTTGATTCAGGATAAATTTGGATCGTATTGGACTTTTATTGCCTCAACTTTTCTCAATGAATATCAGCAGCAGTGCTATGAGGTGAGAATAGTAGTTTTAGTGGATAAATGAATTTGTTATATATTTTTTCTTCATAACTCATAATTAGTCTTTGGAGGGGATTTCTCTGTCAAATATTAGGCTGAGGGGCCTCACTCTAAATTAATTTATTTTCCTATATATTCTTCTCAGTTCAAGGAGGAATGCAACACAGAGAAAAAAATTGCTGCCAAGCTGAAGGCATGTGCAGAGAGGTCCTTGTTGTTGGAGAGTGAAAACCCTAACTTTTAGATTTTCTTTCTCTTGTTTTTTAGTATAATTTTTTGTTTTGAGAGGGGAGAAACATAATAAAAGAACAAAATTACATACTTACGCATATTTTTAATGGAGGTGGGTAATGGAGCCCTAACAGAGGTAATCTCAAGTGAACAAAGTGTTAAGTTTTAAATTACGGGTAGGCAAAGTGTAAACGGGTTAAACCACAGATAGGTTTACTGTAATTTTCCCTAAATAAAAATAAAAATATTCATAATAGGGCCCCCCACAAGATCGAAAAATAAATAAAAATAATCCACAAGATCAAAAAATAAATATAAATATAAAACTTTTCCACTGCCAGGAGTTGAACATGAATTTTAATCCATAAGAATTGCCAATGTGCTACAATGGATTTTATGTTCTATAGTGCATTAGTTTTTATTTATGTAATGGATTCAAACAAGCTTAAATACAAATAAATAAATTTCACTTTATACCTTATATTTTAAGTTGTTAACAAATTAAATCCTTAAAATTTTTTAATAAGGATATATTTTTATAAAATAAATCGGCCCAAAATATGCATATTACATAAATTGGGAGAATTTATATCATAGTCAAGGATCATTGGCCATGAGAAGGTAATTTATGAGATATCTCTCTCACAATACGTGTGACTCAAAAATGTTGTGAGAGACATTTCTTATAAAATCATCTCGTAAAATAATTTTTCTTTAACCACGCATAATCATATTATTAGACTTTTTGTAATATTGCAGTAAAATTGCAATCACTTTCATTTGTTCAAGCTAAAAAATTTCAAAAAACTCATATAGAGTTTTCAATCACATTTAAATTTACAAAATGGTCAAAACTTAGATTAAAATTCCCACATAAACTAGATGCCAAATGTCACATATAATTAAGATGTGAGGGAATTTTTCAAATATGAATTCTAAAAACAAACTAATGGAATTTTCGAATCTAAACTTTACAACTAATTAATGAGTTGTATACATCATATTTAAAAATGTTAAAAATACATTTTTAGTCTCTGAACTTCAGTTCATGAATTAGTCTAGTTCGTAACGAACTTAAAATAATCTTTTTTTTCAGTCTCTAAAAGCTTAAAATGATTATTTTTATTTTTAAGAAATTTAAAGTGATTTATTTTAGTCAAATGGAATGATAATGTATCAGTTGTAGTCGACCTAAATTTGTTCATGGATCAAGCTCTAGCAACTAATAGTATATTGAAGCAAAAAATAAAAAAATAAAAAAAAATAAAAATTTGAAGGAAAAAAAAAAACCCCAAAACTAAGATTAAAAAAAAAAGTATACAAACTTTCCCTTTATGCTTTTAATTTATATGGTATTTACTATAATAACCTCGTTACCGCCTATTTAAAATTTAAAGTACACATTTCCAAATATTAAAAAAAAAAAAAAAAAAAAAAAAAAAAGCGTCAAGAAAGACTGTCTTCTTTGTCTTCCTCTCCATTCCAATCCCAATTTCACAACCTAACAAAATCCCTAATCCTAGAAATCGAATCCTCTTATTAAAGTTACTAGCATGTAACTCATGCAAATGCATGGACGTATTTAAAATTAAACATAATTTTTATTATAAAAATATAAATTATTAAAAAAAATAGCATGTAACACATGCATACATATAGATACATTTAAAATTAACACAATTTTTATCATAAAATTTAAATAATTAGTCAAATTATTTTTTAAAAAAGTAAACATAATTAGTCACATTAAAATTCTTACATAAATTTAATACTACTTATGATCACTTTTTTTTTTTTTCTAATTTTTAATAAGATAGAACGTGTGGTGATTTTTGTTGTGTGGTGATTTTTATTAAGTATATGTAATTTTTTTTTTAATTATTATAGTTCATTAATCTTAGATTCTTAGTATTTCACTCTCATTGACTCACTTGGCACAAATATTAAAAAATTCAAATCGACACATGGCATAAACTTAAGTAGATAATTATGGTGTGGTCCTCACATAAATTTAGGTACATGACACACAATTAGATTTTAATTTCAAATTCTAATTGAACTTTCTCTAAGCATTGCCTATTAATATATATATATATATATATATAATACCCCAATTGCTAATTAATTGTTGCTATTGGTTCATGTTCTCTACAATATGCATTTTGAGTTTGATTTCTAAAAATATTAGAGCTTTTAAAAAGAAATTAAATTTAAAATTTGGGGGGAAGAGATTTGAATCTTGGATGTATTCCTTGAAAATATTAGAAGGTACCAAGTATCAATTAATTGAATTACAAAGTTCTTGACAAATTGAATATCAAACAAGCATCAATGATTTCATGTTTGTGAATAGAAAGATGAAGAGAAGAAAAAAAAGAGAAAAGAAAAAAGAAAAAAAAGAGGAGAAAGGTACTACTTGAATCTGTGGGTTGTTACTCACTTGTGATTGGTTGAAACCTTCCTTTTGGGCTTGTGATTGGTTTAAATACCAAAATATTAAAAACCTCACATCACAGATCTACTTAAATTTTTTGTAAAATCTTTTGCCCGATGCAATCAAAACATTCATTAAAAAGAAAATCTAGTAAATTCTAAGAAATAATGTGTCAATCTACTTTCATCTTACAAGGCAAAGACAACAATTGTAATCCTTAGTTTATTTATTAATTTGAGAATCGATTGTAATCCTTATGTTTTTTAAAAAATAAAAAATAAAATGAATTGCAATCCTTAGTTGATATTTGATAGTATCGATAGTATTCATGGCATAACGAAAGAAAATGATCTTTAAAAAATAAAAATAAAAATGTTGTCTGATATCTTTTAAGAAAAAGTATCTTTCATAAAAAATTTTTTGACCGAAAGTGACTATTTTTGGTGTGCGTGATTTGATAGCAGTTTATTTATTTTTGTAACATAAATTTGTTTTTCCTAATTGGGCCACCGACAAGATCGAAAAATTAAAATAAAAAATGTGGATTTGATTAGCAGTTTATTTATTTTTGCAATATAAATGTTTTTTCCTAATTGGGCCACCCACAACCACAAGATCGAAAAAAATATATATAAAAATTTTCTGTTGCCAGGAGTTGAACCTGGAGTCTTTAACCATAAAAATTGCCAACGTGCTACAAAGGATTTTATGTTCAATTGTGCGTCGTTTCTTTGTTTTATGTAATGGATTCAAACAAACTTAAATACAAATAAATAAATTTCACTTTATACCTTATATTTTGAGTTGTTAACAAATTAAACCCTTAACTTTTTTAAAAAAAGGAATATATATAAAATAAATCGGTCCAAAATATGCATATTACATAAATTGGGAGAATTTATATCACAGTCAAGGATTATTGGTCACGAGAAGGTATTTTATGAGACAGTTTATGAGATATCTTTCTCACAATACATGAGACTCACAAATGTTGTGAGAGTTTTATAAAATTGTCTCATAAAATAATTTTTCCTTAACCATGCATAATCATATTATTAGACTTTTTGTAATATTGCAGTAAAATTGCAATCACTTTCATCAGTTCAAGCTAAAATATTTTACAAAAGTCATATAGAATTTTCAATCACATTCAAATTTACAAAATGATCCAAACTTAGATTAAAATTCCGACATAAACTAGATGCCAAATGTCACATATAATTAAGATGTGAGGGTATTTAATCCATAAGAATTGCCAATGTGCTATAGCAGATTTTATGTTCTACCGTATAGTTTTTTATTTTATCTAATGGATTTTAAAAAGCTGAAATACATATAGAAAATAATTTTCACTTGATACCCTATATTTTAAGTCATTAACAATTTGAAGCCTTAACTTTTTTCAATAAGTATATAGGAATATACAAATAGTCGTAATCTCGAAACGGTACACTGGTATGAACTAGTACTAAAATATTTCGTTCCCCTTGGTTTAGGGACATTTTGATGTGTGAGTTTTCTTTGGTTCTTAGGACTTTGAGATTACTACACTAAGGGAGAAGTTTAGGTTGAAAGACAATTTCCTTTGTCTATGATAAAGTGTCATCCATATTGGGTATGGATATTGCAACCTAGTGGGGGTTTGTTTTATATATATATATATATATATATATGTATATATATAGGTTGCAATATATAGAAGGTTAAAAATTGAGATAAAACAGTTGAAGAGACAAATTAAGGGCTCAATTCCTATCTCAATCAATCAAACCGCTATATCGATGAATCGAGCCATCTTGATCTATGACTCAATTTCTAGATCAAAACCTGTGTAGGTTGATTTCTTGACCTTTCTATTTTATCACACCTGCCTTGATAGTAGGTTGATCGATCGAGTCATTAAGCTACTAGATGGATTGAAGTGTAAATTTCAATCAATTGAGGTTTGGGAATAGTCATATAACAGTTTTGAAGTGCTTTAAATGGCTGGTATGTATTTTGAACGTTAAAATCATTCAAAGTGCTTCTTTAAAGATGCCTTTTGAAGCGCTATAATCCCTTTAGCTATAAATAGTGATTCCTATTCATATGAATGCTAAAACCATCCAAAGTGTGTCTTCAAAGTGCATTTTGAAGGGCTATAACCCTCTTGGCTATAAATAGTGATCCACATTCATTTACGAATACTTTTTGACAATCTCTATAAGATTCTTGGTTTAGTTGTATCATAAGACAAATATGCAGTAGCCTTCTAGCATCTTTTTTGTGGGGGCCAAATATTGTCTAATGACAACAAAGTTTCGTGCCTTTAAGCATTTTGTTAACTAATCAATTTATTGTTTCTTCATAGTATTACACAATAAGTTTGTTCAATTCGCTCAAAGGGCCAGGCAAGATGATTCTGTAATTCAATCCTAAAACTCTGAGCCCAATATGCATTGATGTGAACCCTTTCAATGCTCTGCTTCAAGGTTCTAGCAATCTTGGAGTTAGTACGGCTTGCAAAAAACTCCTGTATTTCTTCAGCCTTCTCAAACGAAGCAAACTAGGGGATAGATAGAGCAGAATAAGAAAAAGAAAAAAAAGATAAGCAGTAACAAAAACTAACTAAATGCATTTGAATTTAAATTTATTTAATTTTAATTGAGATACAAAGGACTATACTGATATGTGTGGAACTAACAAGTAACAACAAAAGAGAGGAGGAGGAAGGGAGAGACAAACCGGTGAGACAATTGAATTGATGAAGTGAGTTATTAGATATCCGGAACCCCAGGTTTTTGAAATATGCTCCCAGTAATTCTTTATTTCAATCACATTTAAAAGCAGAAAAAAAATGCATTAAATAACAAAGAGGTATGCATCAATGATTAATGTATTCGTGATGAACACAAGAATAGAATAATAGAGGATCAGTGCCAAAGTAAATCAAAACTAGAAAAATAAGCTAGAAAAAGAATTGTTCATTCATGTTATGCATAAAGATTTCGGCAACATTAAGTATGCATTTGGATTGCGGCAAGCGGTTGTGCGTTTGCGTTTTCCTCTTCTTCTTCTTTTTTATCTTTTAATTTTTTTTAATTTTTTTTAATTGAGAAGCGCTCCATCATGTAGGATGTTATCTGTCAGTGTGCACGGGACCCACTACCTCTTTGACAGCAAAATTTCCATTGAAATTGCAATGTTCAGTGGGTCCTATGTACTGTTCACAAGACTCACAAGCCTTTTTTTTCAACAAAACTTTCATTAAAAATCAGTCTCACTGCACTATTCATACATTTAAAAATTATTTTGCTACAGTGTTTTCAAATTTCAATTTTTAACAAAATAAACGGTATCCAAATGGACCCTAAGCTAAAAAAAGAATTGTTCTGAGTCTAGACTAGTATCATGTAATTTCTGAGCAAAATAAATTAAAACTGTACTTGCGTTAAAACTAGAAATTCTGATATAGATGTTTTATTAAATGTGAGAAATATTAAAAAATCTAAAGCTCCTACAAGTTATTTAGGCATAGGGATCTTTAAGATTCAATTTCAGCTCTTCCAAGAACTTTGTCTTCCTTGGAGTCAAGGGAAAAGGTCTAAGGTCTATCAGGTGCACCACAACGCATGTTTTTTCTACATGAAAGAAGGCAAGTGCCCTGAACTCTGTACACGCTTAAATTCCTTTTTCTTCCTCAAATCCACATGCAAAATCTTAGACAATTTTGATCAATGTAAAACATGGATATAGTGCATGCACATGAACGGTTGAAATTCTTCAATGCAATGTGATTTTTGCATTTTACGTTACAACTGGGGTATTACCTTCAGCCATGACCAAGCTGTTTCCCTTCCTTCCCTACTAACAGCAAGTCCAAGAACAGCATCTTGGGTACGAACCTAGATTGAATGGGAAATAAAGCCAGCGTCCCAAGCTCCATCAGACCATTATATATCAACATGTATGAAAAAATCTTGACCTCCACAATTATATATACCTCAGAAGACAACAAAAAGTTGAGAGCTTCAAGAGTTATGTTGGGATCTGGAGAAGATGTTAATGAACCTACAAGCACAAAAAGAAACATGTCTCCAACATACTAGAGAGATCAAATTTTTTGCAAAATTTAAATAATGATGTGTTATTACTTAGAATGCGTGCTTTCTCCTGGCTCGAATTAGTCTCTCTGTACACTCTCAAAAGAGATTCATAACCAAATCTGTTTGAGGTGCTGACTCTTCGCATTACAGCCACATATACTGCCTGCAACCAGAGCCCATTAGAAAAGTTGATAGGTATTGTAGATAGAGAAACACTACAGATTGATTGAAGCTCTTTTTACCAACCTTTCTTATGTCAGGATGGAGGAGTGGTGTACTTCTGTCATCCAAGAATGCTAGAAAACGTCTTCTTGCTTCTTTAAGTGTCAGATCATGTCCAAACACAGCAAGGGCAGTCAAAACCTTTCCTCTCAACATTGTATCTAGATGGCTCTCACCTGTCTTAGGCTCCCAACCAAGCTTCCTGCAAAGAAATTCAAACATTGAAGAAAAAATAAATGGAAGAATGAAATAAAAAAAGAAGCTAATCTTGCTCAAAGTGTTTTTTTTTTTTTTTTTTTTGGTATTTCGATAGCCACAACTCCTCGTATAGAAGAGCAAGCAATGCCAGTAAGCTATAAGGCTCTTCACTTTGCTCAAAGTTTTCGAGTGCTCATTATTTGGGTTAGTGATATAACTCGTTGGTTTCCAATAGCATCTAAGGTCTGATATAACTCGTTGTTGGTCTGCTGCCATCAAGTTGAAGACCCCTTCCCCTAAAACTTTTTCTGACATCCTACTCGCTTCCTTAGATATTTATACATATTATGCAACTTCAGACGTGATCTATAAGGTTTATTCAATATAATTATTAGTATGTATGACAATTTTTTGTCTTGAGTAAGCATATTTTGAATATCTCTACATAAAAGAAATAAATACTATTTGCCAGTCACATTATGTATGAAATATCCACATCCTAGATCCTGAGATAAGACTTTGTGTCTATCCACAACGATCCTTAAATGACTTTTTCTTCTTCCTTAAAGCTCTCTGTTTACATTCTGAGACATTTAAACGTTTCTCCAAGATTTACTGAAAAAATACCTATGTCTGCTATTTACTAGCTATTAGCAGCTCTTTATAAGAAAGAAAAAGATTGACTAAATTCAGAAAATGTCATATACATGGGAGATTAATATGCTATAAACGATAATATATATATAATATAATTTATTGTAGCATATTAATCACCTCTTAATATTATAATTATTCAGTATATAAAGAAAAGATACTCATGCTATATAAATCTGTGAATATGTATATATAGTCATGCATTCTAGGACCTTAATAGTTAACATCTCTTAGGGTTTTCTCAACCAAATTGAATATATAAGCTTCAAAGATATCACTATATCAAAAAAACAGTAGACAGAGCAACCCGAATGACTTAGACCACCATAGGAATTTCAATTATTTGTATATATGACAACTTACATTGCTGAATGCAGGAAAAGTTCAATAAAAAAACTGGCAACCGATGACCCAGGGGCTGCATCAGCTGTAATTCTATCAACTTTATAACTTATCTGTGAATAGAGGGACCAGAATTAGGACTAAGAGCACAACTGAAATATACTTTGTCCTAAGCAAGAGTTGAGCATTACTTTGATTAAATTAGACAGCACGGTATATTCGAGTTCCTCCTTATAAGCATTCAGCAACTCTAAAAATGAAGTGAAAGACTTCTGGCGAGCCATACAAAGGGCAAATGAATCATCCAGGATGCCTGTTAGACGAATGAGCTGTGTTAAGTGCTCTTTTCAACCATCAACACATATCATCATGAGATAAAAGCTGGTATGAGTAAAAATATCAAAACTACCTAATCTGTCTGTTGCAGATAAGTATTTGTTCTCTATTGCATTTCGGAGTCTAGCTTCAAGGTCCTCATCATATTCAACCCTATAGAAACCAGTCTGATCGACATTAAGTTTTACCCAAGCAGATGCTAAATTGCTTTCGCCGCTCATGAGCTCTTTCATATCAAGAGTTTCAGAATTTGTTTGAAGTAGAAAATTCTTGCGCGCATCATATGAGCCACAGCATAATGTTATTGGAACAATCCATTGCCCATCCCCATGGGAACCACTTGCCAAAAATCGTGACTGCCATTATTACATTGATTTGTATGAACCCAGTAAATCCTCAAAATATTATTATGTGAAACTCATAACAAAATAAAACAAATTGGTATGCATCAGGGTTAAGAAATATTATTTCCAGAAAAAAAAAAATTGGTTGAAAGAGACCAGACATAAGAAACCTGCTCAAACTCCAATTTCTGATATTTGACTTTGACAGAGACGACTGGGTACCCCTTTTGCTTTGTCCATGAATTCATTAGCTTGTTCACAGGCTCACCGGATTCCTCCTCTAGTGCATCCCATAAATCTTCTGTCTTCGCATTCGAGCAAGCAAAATTTTTTACATATGAAGCAAGTGACCTCTGATTGCATACACAAATTAGAGAGGGGGGAGGGTAGAAGAGGAGCAAAAAAACAGTTACTTAAAACAAGGGGGAAAAAGAATTTATAGATGCAAGAAAAAAGATAATTAACTGCCATACAATGAGCAAGCTTATTGAGCTTCTTAATCCAAAGAATAGATTTGAGCAATTATCTCATATATTGCAAAAGATGATCGGTTGACAAAGATGGACCTTAAAAGGACGAACCTTAATTGCAATCATTGGTCTGTTTGGATTGAGGGGGGAGGGAGGGGGAGTAGAGTAGAGTTTGGCAGAAGTTAGGCTAATTTTTGACCAACTCTACTCTACTTCTTCTCCCTTCCCCTCAATCCAAACGACCCAGTAATACATGGCAGCCAAGAAAGAATCTAGAAGATAATCAAGCTGAGGCTATGTCACCAGATATCAAGTAAATATGCTTTCTAATACCATTTCTTATCTAGATGAGTATCACCATTGTTTCTATATATAAATAGAAATGAGCAATTTTCAAAATATTAGTTACATAGTATTCATCACGTTAGTGGTTACTTCCTAAACCTCTTTCATCCTATCCAAGTATTTTTTGAAAAAAAACCTCTCTAACCTCTTCCGAACTCGCAAAAAGAAAACTCCTATTGCTCTATCTTTTTCTAGGACTTACTTTATGAAGGGTTTCCATGACTTAAATTTCATGTGAATTTGGGAGTGGAGGGAAAAGAGTTTCTTCAATAATTAGAAATATTTTTACTTGGGACAAGAAATATATACCAGTATAGAATCTAACAACCAACCTGAAAGCAATCAGCACCAAGATAGCTTTGTAGCATCCGGATAACAGATGCACCTTTTATGTAACTTATTGAGTCAATTATTTCATCAATCTCACTAGCATGATTTATCTTCACCTAAAAAAGTACGCTTAAATTGAGATATACTCAAAAAAGTAATAATACTAATTTCTTAAAGCAATTATAGTACCTCAATGGGATGGGACTCTCTAAGCCCATCCATCCCAAGACCCTCTGTATAGTCATCAAGAAACTGAGTCCACACTTTCCATTCTGGGAACAAGCGATCAGCTGCTAAATAACTGACCTGCACATATTGAAATAAATGATATATAATTTACAACAAGCAGTGTAATAAGGAATAATATATAGACACATGATCCATGCAGGCTGTGAAAAAAAAAAAAAAAAAAAACAAAAAAAAACAAACAAACAAACCATTTACAAAGAGCTTGGGCTACGTTCCAACAAAAAAAAAATTATGTAGTTTAATTTAATAAGGAAAAATATTTTTTCACACTAGCTCACATCTACTATTTCAAATACATATCTGCAACTGATGCAAGAATGTCCACTTTTAACAATGTCAACATTTTAACACAAAAAAAGAAAAGAAAAAAAAGATGTGGATTAATGAATTAATAATGATAATGAAGTTAGGCTCAAGCCAACCTTTTGAGGCATGATTGATAAAAAAATCAAATTAAAACATAGTATTAAGTAGTTAGCGGAACTTAAGGCTTGACTTTTACATATATATATATATATATATATAGTTTAAATGAACTTTCTTTAAGAAAGTTATAAACATGTTGAGTCCAGCGCCTGATAGAAGGTGCAAGAATTCCTCATTGGTTTTGGAATCCCACATTGGTTAGAAGAATAATAAGGAGGTGCACCAATTATATTAAAAGAGTTAGTCTCATATTGAAAAGAGAAGTAGTAAGGAGTGTTGTCCCTTATAAAAGGAGTGGTAAAGTAGCTTTATTGTGTGTGAGAGTTAGAGCAAAGCTTTGTCTTGTACAAGGGATAGACTAACTTTGCCTAGTGATTAGCGTGAGGCACCTTTGGGTGTATTGGGATTTTGGGTTAGTTTATTGTTGAGAGTTTTTGTGATTGTAATTCCTATTATTAATAGTAAATTTTGTTGTGATTGCCTGCAAAGTTAGGCTTGGAGTTAGCCTAACCAAGTTAAATCTTGTGTATTGCGCAGCTTGCTATTTTATTATTTTGCATGTACTTTCACAACAAAACAATGACATATAAATAGTCTAATTCATAGCAAAAAGTTATGTGTGAAGACAAGGTTAATGAACTTTATTTTATAGGGCCATAAATGACGAAAATTAGCCTACCAAATTAACTTGATCGATATCACCTAAAGCATAACTAAGTATATGTAAGCATGTATTTTGAAATATATAAACAGTTAATGAGAAGGAAATAATCCTATCAAAAGATGTGTGAACAAGCTTTAGCTTAATGAACAAAATAAATGATGTAAGGATGAACATATTATCTAGCTTGGTGATAAAATTGAGCCTGGCTCATTTTCAAAACATAATTATAAAAGCCAATCTGGAAATTTTAATCAGCAGCTCAGTTTGGATCATTTTCAACCCAATGCAATAAATACCCATGTTGCGAACCCCTCATTCAGCCACAAATGAGTCCGCCATTCCATCGTTACAAGATTGCCAAACCACTGATGTGCTAGTTCGTGGGCTACAGCAATCACAACCTGAGACAAATAATAATTAAACATTTTGTGCAGTGTTATTTAAACAATAGCTTCATACTATATTAGCCAAACAAAATTCTAACAAAAATAGCAACATTCACAACATGCATAATACCCTCTGCTTATCAGCAGTTGTGGAATGCTGAACATCATAGAGCAAAGCTGTTTCACAGTATGTAACCAAACCATAATTCTCCATGGAACCAAAAGCAAAATCAGGAATTGCAACCATATCCAATTTGGGAAGAGAGTAAGGCATTGCAAAGTATCTGCAGAAATTATCATGGTTAATTGGAATTTCAAATAATACAACACAAGCACAAAAATGTAACGACTCAAGGGATCACCAATAACCATGATCCAGTGTCCACTATTTAGCTAAAGAATTCTATGTTGTGTCTTGTAATCAGTAGTTTGGTGGCGATTCACAGTAAAACTTACTCTTCGTATAATTCAAGTGTCCTAACAGCAACATCCAATGCGAATTTCCCTGGATTTACTTTACCAACCTGACAGTATACTCGAACTTTAACTCCTGTAAAGTCATGTAAGATTACACTATCAAGAACAATGATCATAATACCACAAGAAACAGTGAACATATTGTAATGTTTTACCATCAGATGTAAGATGTTCCACATAATCAAACAAACCAACAACAATTGCCACCGAATATGTAGACATGATTGGTGATTCTTGATATGAAACTGTCTTCAAATCCCCAACCACTTTTTCTTCAATAATTGGCATGTTGGAACGAGCTACTAGTTCTGATGGCACATCCAATGTGATTTTGAACGTAGCCTGCAACACTCGATGCCCAAAAAGAAGGGCCAAATAAGCTTTTGTTCATTTGAAATAGAAACAAGCAAATCTACTTACAAACCAAAAATAATTTAGTCACAAGATCTTAAATTAACCGAGAGAGAGAGATTGTGACACCTTGCAAGCAGGTTCATCCCAACAAGGAAAGCATCGCCTAGCATCATCTGGTTTAAACTGTGTTACTGCCATATTCTTCTTCTCATCATTGTGCTCATATGTACTGGAAAGCAGAATAACATTTATTAAATTATATACACATTACTAATAAAATTCTCATTTAGCAGAAAACAGAAGGCATTCATAATTAGCTCCATTCATAAGTAAATGGTGAAGGGTGAAATCATAGGTTCAATCCCATTAAAGAGAGTATATACATTAACTTAAACCTTTAACTGTTATGGTCAAAGGCCTGCCTGATAATCTGAAACAGCATTTGGAAATAAAAATTTAATCATTTTAAGTATATTTGAATTTGAAAGAACTTTTTTTTAATTAATTTTTATTTTTTTAACTGTTTTTATCAAATGGATAAAAACTAAATTCAACACTTACCTAAATGGGAAAAAAATCACCTAAAATTTTTAAGTAATTTACATCCTAGTTGGTCTTATACAAGTGGAATGCAAAACATAATTTTATAAAATGATTCTCATTCCCAAGAACTGAACCCATTTTTTGTCATCACATCCACATGCACATCTTCACTGCCACAAACACATTTTGACTAAACCCCATTGACAATTTGCTGAGATAATAAGTTGTGATTGGAATAACATGATTTTTGCATAGAAACATGTATACTAAGGAGATAAGTTGTAATTGAAGTAACATTACTTTTTGTATGGATCTACCACTTACATCACTTTTATTATTCACTAACCATATTAGATTAAGGTCAACAAAAGTGAAAAAATATATATATGTATTATGAAAAATTGTGTCTCTAAACTTTTTGCAATAAAAATACGTGACAATTGGTTCTATAGATTTGACTGGCTAAAGGCGAGTCTATGGTTTTTCTTTAAAAAAATTCCCTTGTTTTATCCCAAAAAGAAAAAAAAAAAACCTTTTTGCAACAAAACTACCTACCTTATATAAAAGCCCTTCATTTTGTCGTTTAAGGAACCTTGAAAGTGGATAGTGAGAAGTCCGAGACCAATGGGAAGAGTGTCACCAAAGTTCAAAACCAAAATCTCGTCCTCTTCAACCACATCAACTTTTAAAGGCTTTAACACTTGCACAAATCCAAAGGAAAAAATGGCTATTAAGTCTTAATTTTTTGAACTATGTAGCCAAAACCCCTTTTTAAATTTTGTAGCAAAATAGTGAAAATACCCTTGTTTTAGAATTTGATATTGTTGATATCGAGTTTTACCTAGAACTCGACATTACCAATCTTGAGTACTGTGCATAATCTTGAGTGGAACTTCTATGCAAAATTTTCAAAAAAAAATTTAGTAGCAAAATATGTATAGAACTCGACATCAGCAATATCAAGTTCTAAAATAGGCGAATTTTATTATATTTTTTGAAAAGCAGGCTATTGGGCTACATAGTTCAAAAATTAAGGCTAAATAGTTATTTTTTCCAAAATCCAAAACCTTATTCATTCAACACTTTATTTTTAAAAGACATGGCATTTGGTTTGTCATGATAAATGCCAATTCAGTCAATGAGTCTCACATTCAGATAATCACAAAGGTTGACTATTTATTTGAATAAGCTAGAGCTCATACAACCACGAAAACAACTAAATCAATCAAGCTAAAGATTAACAATGTTACAAATATATATAAGCCTAATATATATAATAGGCTTAAACATAATTCTACTTTATAAGTCAAGTCTCCTACATATACTAAAAATCTATTAACCATAGTTAATATATGGTTAGTCTCAAAGTTTAACCTATTATTATACCCATGTTAAGTTCATTATAACAAATGATGTGTACTACACTCTCATATTATAAAGATGTAGCCCATAAGCAAACTGAATTACGTAATCCACGTATTCTTGTGTTCTCTATTGCATCTATTCTAACATATTCAACAAACAAGATATTTTAGGATGTTAAGTTAAAGCACTTACAACAAAACCTTTTACCATTAGTTTAAACTAACTTTAAAAGTAAAGTTAGGCTGATAGATAAGAAAGGTATTACCTGCTGCTTAGAATTAGAAGAGTGTGCAGCTGGGTGAGTGAAAGATACGGAGGTGGTACCAATGGATAGTTCAGCGGCGTTGAGGACGATGAAACTGGTATCTGCCACGATTTTGAGCTCAATAGCCACGGAGCCAGCAAACTTGCACGTGGTGAGGTTCGGTTTCAGCTTTATGTCATAGCGTTTTGGGACAGCGAATTTTGGAAGCCGAGGTTGCCCTTTGAATTCCTCCATGGAAACCATAACTTTCATATTCTTTCGCTTAAAAAAAAAAAAAAAAATTAGAGTAATTAAGAATTGAAGTTGAAACGAGTGAAAGAGTAGACATTGGGCTATTTAGAGTTCTGAGAATTTATATAGATTGACAAATGATAAACTATTTCTATTTATTTTTTCATGTGGAGAATTTAAAAATAGATTTATTGTTTCATTAATGATAAGAGAATATAACTATATATATAAATAATTTTTTCCACGCATTATACAAGTTAGCGACTAGTAATATATTAAGTGCACATCTTTATTAATGTTATCATCCTAGATGATCAAATGATGATGACAATGAATATAGAATGAGAAACTATGACAAATGTTTCAATAATATGGTATTTTTTTTGGATTGGTTACGAGATAATCTATGAACAATGAACTCATACGTTAGAAACCTAAGTCTTAAAGAAGTTATGTGGTACGTAGTAGTAGGTTTGTTCATACTGCTAAATTGATAACAAGAAATACTAATTTCAAAGTTTCATACCAAATCGGGACGCCACCTACTTCTTATGTAAAAATAACTCGCCAGAGCGAGGAGCAATCCACAGCCGATGCCCTTAATGTACGACATATTTGGCAAATTTTAGAGATACCCAGTTGGAGAAAAAAAAACTCTGATATTATTGTATCAATATCAATTTCAGAGTCAAAGATTTGTCAATTTCAGAGTCCAGGCTTCTTAAATAGAAGAGCAGTTGAGTGAAAGAGGAGGAGATTAAAGCTTAATCTTGATATGGAAAGAAGAAAGCAATCTATTCTTTTCTCTTCCTTTCCTCATTCTTATCCAATTTTCATCTTGAAGAATTTATTTTGTCTTTTGCTTCCTTTCTCTCCCTTTCCTTAAGATTTATACTTGTCTCTGTATCAATTTCTTCTCCTCCTCTGTTATCATTCTTACGCAATGTCATCTTGAAAAAGAAGATTGTGCAAGATTTATTTGTTTAACGTTTCTTAATAGCTTGTTTTGTGTTTTACTTTTGGTCACTGCCTTTTAGTTTTGGGACTATGGTTGTACCATCGCTAGGCAACAACCAATTGAAATGACTAGGAATCAGTTTACTTCGGGAAAAGGCAACGAAATTGGTTTGAAACATTTTGATTATCACTGCAGAACTATGACAAGCAGTAAAGGGGAAGATGCAAAGCCTCAATGTAATATATACTTTTGTCCTTTAAAAATTTTGTATTTTCATTGGGATAATTATTTGATGTCCATGAATTCCAAAGAAGATCTCGTCCCTTATTGACTATTATTTATTTTTCATTTGCTCTAACATAGTAGTAAATTACCAGCATTTTGCCTACAAATTTTGATTCTTTGAATGTACAAAAATTCTGAATTTGATTTTGGTGTAAATGGTATTAATTCTCTCGCATCCATTTTTTAAAATATGCATTTTCTTGTTTCATGTACATTTTCACGTTTAACATATCTTTAAACATGGATTTTCGCATTTCAAAATGTGTACACCAGTGTATTAATTGTGAATATTAGATGAGAAGTACTTTTTTTCCCAAGTTTGTTAACGTGTGCCCTTAGGGCATTAGGAAATTTTTAATGAGAAATGCTAATACTACAAAAATAGTTGAAAAAAAATAGTGGGTCCATAGGGGTACACATCTCCACCACTTACAACTTATTACCACACGACGAGTTGTGATAAAAATTGTAATATTTTTTGTGGCATTAGCATTTCTCTTTTTTAATGGATAATTTTAGGAAATATTTGATACTTACTTTCATGAGAAATATAAGAAGTTGTTAAAAGGTTACTTGTTTCTTTTCTCATAAAAAAGTTTATAAACCAACACCTTTTGAGCACCCATTAATTTTTCCCGTACAATAATTAATAATTATATAACTGAAGAAGGGGGTAGAATTTGAATTCTGGCAATACCATGAATTGATTGTGTTAGGGTACATTTTTTTAAGTACCACCTATTTATTTTCAAACACCACTAATAAGTTATTGGGCTTTTCTCAAATATTATTTTGCCCTATTATTATGTTGACCACAAATATTTCATATCTTAATATCTAAATTGGGTCATGATATAAACTATCACAAAAAACCCAAAAAACTCATATTTTATCAAATTTTATTATTATTATTTAGTTAAGCCCAAAACCGGCCTTATGAGCCCAATACACACGTTCCATTCTATTTAAAGTCCAAGAATACTTATGCTTGGCAATATTTTAAAAACCTATGATTCAAGTCCATGGTAAAACAATTTTATCAACGGAATTCAAATCCATGATCAAAGCTCATGATTTAAACCCATGGCAATTTAGTTATCAAAAGCCTAGTTCTTACTGGCAATATCAAAAAAATCCAATTTTCATTGGTAACATTAAAAGCCCAGTTCTCGCTGGCAATATCATAAAAGCCCAATTCCCATTGACAACATCAAAAGCCCAATTCTCGCTGGCAAGATGAAAAAAGCCCAATTCTTATTGGCAACATCAAAAGCCCAAGCTAACTACTTGGCACTATTTTATCAAAAGTCTAAGCTAACTATTTAATACTATTTTATCATAAGTCCAAGGTTATTAATACTTGGCAAAATACTATATCATAAGTATTTCACTTAAAAGTCCAATGATGAACAATACTTTAAGTTCTTAAACCTATTACTATAATATTACAAGCCCATGAAATCTATGGCAATTATCTATTTTCAAAACTCATGGCAATCATCTTATAAAAGCCCATGGAAAATTATGATTATTTATCTTAGACCCATGATATTTATTTATTTCATATCACATTATAAACTAGTAGTCATTATTTATCTTATATCACAATATTCATAATATTTATTTCCAAAACTCATGATAATCATTTATCCTACAAACCCATTATGATTATCTATAGAAAAACTCATGAGAATATCACATTATTCCACTATAGTGGTTGTTACCATATTTTATTTGAAACTTGTGGATATTGTCTCTATTTAAAACCCATGATAAATATTATTCTCAAGAAATATTGGAGGTCATTATTTAAAAGCCTCAAAGAAAATATCATTTACAAAAATAATCCATAGCAAAAATTATGAGAAACTATACAAGTTGTTATTTAAAACCCATGGAAATTAATACCTAAAACCTATCATATATATTTATTAAAGCTCATGGATTCATTCCATTTTTACTAACAACTAAAGCTCAAGTTGAATAAAAATCCATAGCAATATATGGTAGCTTTGTCCATTTTGTAGGGCTCATAATGAGAAATAAAAATGATAGGCCCAAGTGGAGAGAACCACCATGTCAAAGGCCCACCAAAATACTCAACCCTCATGGCCAAGTCCAACATGAAGTCTCTGCCAAAATAGTCCATGTGTGCAAACTGACCCAGCTAGAGAACTTCATTCAATTCTGCCTTCTGCTGGAGGTTGTCTCAAGAAGCAACCAAGCTCCCAAACCAAATTAGCCAACTCTGATGTGAACAGTACTAGAGGCTGACACCTAAAGGCTAATGGGCAATAAACATCCTTCCTCTCCAAGTTTTGGTCACAACTTAAGGAAGGCATAACCAAGACCTCCAAGCGAACTAAATAGTTTATTTTATTACCAAAAATGTATGTACTTGATTCATAAACCAAGCCCATGAACCCTAAAGGGGAAAATTTAGGAACATGTGGTTTGGAGGGCATAAAGGGATCTCCAGCATAACCCTCTAAAGTAGATGTAAACTTTGACACCTAGCTTGGGGTGTTGAATCCTACTTTTTAGGGTCCAAATCTCAATTGCAGCACTAGGATTCCTCCTTAATACCTGCCTTAATCCCCATTGGCTGAACACAATCTCAGAATTCTTAGCATTTAATGTATGATTATGTTGATTTTTACCCATGTGTGACATTGCCCAAAGAAGCAAAATAGCCGCAAAAGCAAATCTCCAATTTCAAGCCAAATCCTAGGATAATTATATCAGCTATTGATGTGCATTGATAATAGCTTAATTTTGCATATTTATATCATTGTTAGAAAGTATTATCATACTTATTTTGAGTTAATTCATGCATTTTATATTTGGTTTTGGAATAATGCTGAATAATCAATTTTGTGCTTAATTGAATTTTATTGCGTGAATTTGTCTTTTGTAGGAGAATGGAATTAGATAAGTGGATTTGTGCAAAGAAGAAAACTAATGAACTTTACTTTTACAAGGGCTATGATTAAGTTAAAGAAGGCCAACCCAATTAAATTTAAGTCCAATTGGAGTAAGGAATCAAAGGAAATTTGCACAAAATCCAAGTCCAATTCCGATTAGGATTCCAACCTGCACATCAATTAGTATTTTTGGCATAACTTTCGGCTAAGATGTCCAATAGAGATGATACAACTTTGTAGTTTACCAAAAGTCCAAATTTTGACGTTAAATGGGTCAAAATCATTGGTTAAGTAAAGCCTAAAAATCTGGAATTTTCTCCAAACGGGAATTCAACTTGTAATAGGATTCCTTGAACTATTTAAAGGCTCTTTAGGGCAAAATTCAGAAAGGCTAGTGCTAGGACTGAGATGTAAAACAGAAAATTGGAGCGAGACAGTGCCGCATGTGGCTTCCTTGTAACTTTTCTCCATGATAGCATTGTGACTATTTCTTTCTCTATTTTATTTGTCTATTAGTTTAATGTTTAGTATTTTATGAGTAGCTAAATTTATAATTAGGGTTGAGGATAAAACCTTATTAAGGATTATTAGTAATATTTGTGTGATTTGATTTTTCCCACAATAGTTTTTCTTTAATGATTTAAATTGTTCTTGCTTCATAACAATTGACTAAGATGGGATCCTAGATATGATTTCAATCATGTGTTTCTCATCATTTAATATTTATCTTAATTAATTGAATGTTTGGTTTATTATTTATTGATTATAAAATTGGATATCTCTTATGATTTGTTTGTCAACGAATACAATTGATGATTTGATTTTATACTTAAGAAGTGAAGAAGAACATGCTTTTGATTTTTTAAAACAAGGATTTTAATGAGAATATTTTCCATGATAGCAAGATTGATTTCTAGATCATCATGCAGTAGTTGGGAAAAATTAATGATCATAAAATGCTGATATGAATTAACAAGGCGGATTCCAAAACCTTAATTCCTTTCTCTAGATTGTTTACATCTCTTTACTGCTTTATATTATATTTTTGCTTAGTTTAATTATTTGCTTAGGATATTTGATTTCAAACAACCAATTTTTATTAAACTAGATTAGGATTAATTTGGTTAAGATTTGATTAATTTTCCTATGTTCATTCAAGTCCCTGTGGGTTCGACCTCGTTCTTGTCAAACTATATTTCGATACAGTTCGTACACTTGCCAGTGCTTTAAAATTTCACAACAGCTATTCTACCCCTAAATCAGCCCTACATTTTGGAATTTTGCTAATTAATTCTCCCTTAAACTCCCCTATAAAAGCCTAAGCATATCAACTCACAAGACACCAAAAAAAAAAAAAAAAAAACCCTCTGAAAACCTCTGTTATTCTTGTTATTCTGTCAAATTTCAGCTTGTACTTAGCCCCACTGACCCACAAATAAGCCACTTCTGTCCATACCCACTTAGCTTCAAATATTCTCTTTCTTTTTTTGCATATACACATTGATAATAGCTCAATTTTGCATATTTATATCATTATTAGAAAGCATTATCATACTTATTTTGAATTAATTCATGCATTTTATAGTTGGTTTTGGAATAATACTAAATAATCAATTTTGTGCTTAATTGAATTTTAATGCGTGAATTTGTTTTTTGTTGGATGATGAAATTAAATAGGTGATTTGTGCAAAGAAGAAATCTAATGGACTTTAATTTTACAAGGGCCATGATGAAGTCAAAGAAGGCCAACCCAATTATATTCAAGTCCAATTGGAGAAAGGAATCAATGGAAATTTGCACCAAATCCAACTTCAATTCGGATTAGGATTCCAACTTGCGTACTAGTTAGTATTTGAAGCATAAATTTCGGCTCAGATGTCCAATCGAGATGATTCAAGTTGGGCTTAAAGAGCTACAACATTGTAGTTTACCAAAAGTTCGAATTATGAAGTTAAATGGGCCAAAAACGTCGATAAATTGAAGCCTAAAAACCTGAGATTTTCTCCAAACGGGAATTCAACTTTTAATAGGATTCCTTGACCTATTTAAAGGCTCTTTAGAGCAAAATTCAGAGAGGAGCTACTGTAGAACATAATTTAGGTTTTCTTAAAGTTTCTTTACCGTTTTTAGAGTTTTATTTGTATTATAGCTTGCTCGAAGCCTTGCTAAGGCAAGGGGTGAAACCCGACCGTTTATTGGTATGTTCTTAACAATTATTTATTGGTTTTAATGCTTATGTTTTTATATTTTTTATTGTTTTACTCATCTAGAAAAGTGTTTAGTTCTGTATCATCCTTTGATTTATCATAGACTCCGGGCACGTTAAATGTTTAGTATTCCCTGCGAACTAATTCACCAGTTTTGTTTTGCCTAAAATCGATCAATTTCATGAAACTACCTTAGACAATTAATTATTGAGTTTTTTTTGTTAAATCATCCTACTAAGATCATCCTTAGTATGAATTTTAGTTGAGTTATAAAATAAATATTGTTAAGACTACCAATAAATGTGTTGTGTGTGGACCCCTAAACCTTAGCGCCTTAATATATTGTTATTTTCTCTCAATTTAAATTACCTTTACTAAACCATCAAAAATCTCTTCAATTAAACTTTATTGTTTTAGTTTTATTCTCTTGTGGTTCGCTAATCAAATCCCCTTTCCCTGTGGATTCGACCTTGGACTTATCGAGTTATTACTTCACGACAATCCTACATTTGGGAGTATTATTTAAGTTGCAACAAGTTTTTGGCACCGTTGTCGGGGATTAGGCGATTAGAGTAGCGTTCCACTTCGTTTGGAGGGGTTTTAGGCATTAAATTTCTTCACATATTTGGTAATATCTCCCCAACTCTTTTCTTTTTAAGTAGTTTAGTTTTCCTTTAGAGTTTTTCTTTTATTTTTACTTCTTTTTATTGTTAAAGGTATTTCTTTTCTTTTTCTTCTTCTTTCTTTCTTACTATTGCATGCGTGTTTGGTGTCGTGAAAGTGATAATCGCTTGGTTAGAACTAAGTCTAATAATTTGTTTAGCAATTTATCTGATTCTTTCACACATTCTCACACACTTGATATCATGGCAGATTTAGAGAGTAATCATGGTGATGAGAATAATTTATATAATGATAACTTCCATGCTCACCAACCCATTAGAACTCTCAGGGATTATTTGCAACCTACCAGGAGTAGTGCACCATCATGCATCATTTTTCCAACTAATGCAAATAATTTTAATTTTAAGCCCGGTATGATTTCATTACTTCCCAAACTTCATGGCTTAGATACTGAAAATCCATACCTACACTTTAAGGAATTTGAGGAGGTATGTTCTACCTTCTATGACCAATCATGTAATGAAGAGACCATTAGGTTGAAGTTGTTCCCTTTTTCTCTTAAAGACAAGGCTAAAACTTGGCTTATTTCTTTGAGACCTAGGTCAATTGGTACTTGGTAAGAGATGCAAATTGAGTTTTTAAAGAAATTTTTTCCAATTCATAGGACTAACACATTTAAAAGACAAATAATGAATTTTTCATAAAAAGATAATAGACATTTTATCAATGTTGGGAAAGATTTAAAGATTTGCTTAATGCTTGTCCACATCATGGCTATGAAACTTGGCGTATAATTAGTTTTTTCTATGAAAGTTTAACTCCAAAGATGCGCCAATTTGTAGAGATGATGTGCAATGGAGAGTTTTTGAATAAAGATCATGATGGGACTTTTGATTATTTTGATTTCTTAGCTGAGAATGCCTAATCTTGGGATACCACTGATACCTCAGATAGGTCTAAAGCATCCACCAACCCCTCTGGGGGTGGTAAATACCAATTTAGGGAAGATGATGACCTTAGTTCTAGGGTGGCCAGTCTAACTAGGAAGCTTGAAGCCATGGAATTAAGGAAGGTCAATGGAATCAATACTGTACCTAAAGTTGATGAAGTTTGTAGAATTTGTGAGACCATGGAAAACCCTACCGATGAATGCCCTACAATTCCAGCTTTTAAAGAGGTGTTGCATGACCAAGCAAATGCTATGAATATGGTGAAAAAATCATATCTTTCCCCCTATTCAAAGAAATACAATTCAGGGTGGAGGAATCACCCAAATTTTAGTTGGAGGAATGATAATGTGGTTGCACCTCCTACACATGGTTCTTTAAATTTGTTCCAAAGAAGAGTCTTGAGGACACTTTGCAACAATTCATGCAAACTCAATCCACCATTAATAATCAGAACTCACAAGCCATAAATGACATTAGGAGCACTCTCACTAAATTGACCACATCCATGAGCACAATAGAAAAGGGTAAGTTTCTATCTCAACCACAACTAAACCAAGGTCAATTTTTTGTTGATGCTTGTAGTTCCTCTGAAAATAAAGTGAGTTGAGCTAAATCTATAACTACTCTTCGTAGTGGAAAATCATTGAGAAAGATATTCCTAAAAGAAATACACATGATGAATCTTCCAAAATAAAGAGTAGTGATGAAGTCCTTGAGCCCAAATCTAATGAAATTGAAAGGTGTCCTATCCCTGCTCCCTTTTCCCAAAGGTTAATTCCACCTCAAAAAGTGAATCGAAATTTTGAAATTCTTGAAGTGCTTAAGCAAGTTAAAGTGAACATTCCTCTTTTGGATGCCATAAAGCAAATTCCATCATATGCTAAATTTTTGAAAGATCTGTGTACTGTTAAGCGTAAGCTTAATGTACATAAGAAGGCATTTTTGACTGAATAAGTTAGTGCAATCATTCAAAACAATAGACCTACAAAGTTTAAAGATCCAGGTTGTCCCACTATTTCATGTGTGATTGGTAATTCAAAAATAGAGAAAGCTTTGCTTGATCTTGGGGCAAGTGTGAATCTTTTGCCATATTTAGTGTATGAGTAATTAGGTCTAAGAGAGATAAAACCCACTTCCATAATTTTACAACTTGCCGATCAATCTGTGATTGTTCCTAGGGGTGTTGTTGAGGATGTTTTGGTTTTAGTGGACAAATTTTATTTTCCTATTGACTTTATTATTTTGGACATGCATTATGTTTCTAATACTAATTCTCAAATATCTGTGATTTTAGGACACCCATTTCTTGCAATTTCTAATGCATTGATAAATTGTAGAAGTGGGGTCTTAAAATTATCTTTTGGCAATATGACTCTTGAGCTTAATATTTTTAATACTTGTAAACAAACTAGGGATGAAGAGGATGTGCATGAAGTTAACTTGATTGAAATAATTGTTCAAGACCAAACATTAGCAACTTGTTTAGTCAATTCATGTGATTTTAAGTTAGATGAGAATTCTAAAATTGCATACATTCATTGTCTCTTGGAATCTACACAAGAATTGGAAGTGAGCAATTGGAAATTGAAATATGAAGAGTTGCCACCTTGTGAGATAAAGTTGTTGCCATCTAGTGAGCAAGTACCTAAATGGGAGTTGAAACCCTGGCCAAATGATCTCAAGTATGCTTTTCTAGGAACTGATGAGAATTTTCCTATGGTAATATCTTCTGAACTTAACTCCTTGCAAGAATGTAAGTTATTAAAAGTTTTGAGTAAACATAAGGGTGTCATAGGAAGGAACATGGCAAACATAAAAGGACTTAGTCCATTGGTTTGTACTCACAGGATTTATTTAAAAGACAATGACAAACCATCTAGGGAGATTGAACAAATTTTGGAAAAGACGGTTAACCTAAATCATAAAGATTGGCCTTTGAGGTTGAATGATGCACTTTGGGCATACCACACTGCCTATAAAAATATTCTTGGTATATCTCCATATAGACTTGTTTATGGTAAAGCTTGTAACTTGCCTGTGGAATTGGGACATAAATCATATTGGGTAATAAAGATGTTTAACTTTAACTTAGACAAGGCTAGTTCATTGAGAAGATTGCAATTAAATGAGTTGGAAGAAATTTGGCGTGATGCATATGAGAATTCTAGGATTTCTAAAGAAAGAATGAAGGTTTTTCATGACAAACAAATTTTAAGAAAATATTTTGAACCATCTCAAAAAGTTCTTTTGTATAATTCTAGGTTACATTTGTTCCCTGGAAAATTGAGATCTAGATGGACTGGACCTTTTATTGTTAAAAATGTTTTTCCCCTATGGTGCCATAGAAATTGAAAATCCTAAGAATGGTAACATATTTAAGGTAAATGGACAACGTTTTAAGCCATTTCTTGAGAATTTTTCACAAGAGGAGGAATCCGTTAATTTGGAGGATCCCATTTATCATGACTTGCCAAGCAATTAGCATGAGTGTTTGTGTCGTAGTTTAGAATGTGTGTGTGTGTGTGTGTGTGTGTGTGTGTTTTTTTTGTTCATTTACGTTCATCTCTTCAAGGTACTCTCCATAATCTCTACTCTTTATTGTTTTTCCTTGTTAACATTGAGGACAATGTAAGTTTTAGGTTGGGGGGAGGAACTTGAGATGATTTGCATTTGTTTTTATTTTCTGTTAAAAATTTTTTTGGGGTTATTTTTAGTGATTTTTTGTTTTCATTTTTAGTCCAATTTTCAAAAAAAGAAAAGAAAAAAAGAAGAAGAAGAAGAAGAAGTGTTGCTTTAGCAAGAGTTTTAAGTCAAAGTTCTTTATGCTACTTCTATCTAAAGAATTCCACTGTTTTTCATGTTCAACTATTATGCACATGTACTTTAGCCACATGAACATGTTTCTTGGTTGAGAGATGGAGATGACTTTGAAAATCTTGAAAATGAAATGTATAGAGTATAACCCAAGTGAGTTCTTGAGCCATTCATTTTTTTAGAGGGTTATTTTCTTTTGATCTCATTTTTTCATTTGGAAGCACATTACTTTGTTGCTGCTTAGTCTCATTATTCTTTGATTTGGTCGAATGCTAAGAATTCATCAATTTTATGCCACACTTGAATAAGTTAAAGTCATGGATTTTGAAGAACTATCCCAATCCATAAGAGATAATTTTAGGCCATCTTTGTTAATTTTGAGCCTTCATTATTTTCTTTCTTGATACATTACCGCTAGTCACCCATTTGAGCCTATTATTTTAGTCATTCTTTCTCAAACCCTTTCCTAAAGTGTTCCAAGAATGAATGCAATCAAATTGTCTTATTGCAGTAAATTTGTGGTGAAATAGTTGGAAGAAAAGGAGGAGTCACTCAAAAAAAAAAAAAAAAAGAGTCATAAACAAAAAAGGAAAAATGTTGAAAAAAAAAAAGAATGTGAAAGAGGAAGAAATAGAGAATGAATTTGTTGATGAAATTTTGAAGAAAAAAGAGAGAAAGTGAAAGTGCAATATTCAAGAAACTTGAGAAGATAAATCAATTGTCATATACTCAAAAGAAGTTGTCTCTCTAATTATTCTTGGAAACACTTTTTATTTTTACTTATACCCTTTGTTCTAAATTCCTCCTCATTACCCTACATTACGTCCCAGTGAAAGTCCAATTTGATCTTAAGAAAGGTATGGTTTGGATCTTGACATGACTAATCAATGTGTGTGGTGTAATATTCTTAGTGTTTGGCATCCTTTCATGAGACTATAAATGTCCTTTATTTTGCTTCGCCGTTCTTCATCTTATTTATATGTGATATATTAGTTTTTGTTCTACATTATTCTACTCGCATATGTTTGAGAGTATTACACCTTTTTCGAAGTGATTTTATTTGTTGAGTGTTGACAACTGTGAGATTTGAGTTGAAGCATAACTTTGGATAGAAATTCAAGCCATATTTTATCTTAAGACTAAAGTTGTGTTTGTGTTGGCTAAACTATTCACGCACTGAGTATTGATCGTATATGGAATATCTTTGGTAGTTGTTTAGTGTTTTGACCTTTGATTAACTATTTCTACTAAAGTAATAATTTTTTGTTTTTCTGTGTCTTTGTCTTGAGTCACTTAAATTGCTAGGAACTAGAAATGAGCTAGTTGGGGAGTGTGATAATAGCTTAATTTTGCATATTTATATCATTATTAGAAAGCATTATCATACTTATTTTGAGTTAATTCATGCATTTTATAATTGGTTTTGGAATAATGCTAAATATTCAATTTTGTGCTTAATTGAATTTTAATGTGTGAATTTGTTTTTTGTAGGATGATGAAATTAAAGAAGTGGATTTGTGTAAAGAAGAAATCTAAAGGACTTCAATTTTACAAGAGCCATGATGAAGTCAAAGAAGGCCAACCCAATTATATTTAAGTCCAATTGGAGTAAGGAATCAAAAGAAATTGGCACCAAATCTAAGTCCAATTCGGATTAGGATTCCAGCTTGCACACCAGTTAGTATTTGGAGCATAACTTTTGGCTCAAATTTCCAATCGATATAATTCAAGTTGGGCTGGAAAGCTAACTTAAAGGGATACAACTTTGTAGTTTACCAAAAGTCTGAATTATGAAGTTAAATGGGCCAAAAACGTTGGCTAAGTGAAGCCTAAAAACCTAGGATTTTCTCCAAACGGGAATTCAACTTGTAATAGAATTCCTTGACCTATTTAAAGGCTCTTTAGAGCAAAATTCAGAGGGAAGCTGTTGTAGAACATAATTTATGTTTTTTTAAAATTTCTTTACAGTTTTTAGAGTTTTATTTGTGTTATGGCTTGCTAGAAGCCTTGCTAAGGCAAGTGATAAAACCCAATTGTTTATTGGTATGTTCTTAACAATTATTTATTGGTTTTAATGCTTATGTTTTTATGTATTTGATTGTTTTACACATCTAGAAAAGTGTTTAGTTCTGTATAATCCTTTGATTTATCGTAGGCTCCGAATACGTTAAATGCTTAGTATTCCTTGAGAACTAATTCACTAATTTTGTTTTGCCTAAAATCAATCAATTTTATGAAACTACCTTAGACAATTAATTATTGAGTTTTTATTGTTAAATCATCTGACTAAGGTCATCCTTCGTATGAATTTTAGTTGAGTTATAAAATAAATATTGTTAAGACTAACAATAAATGTGTCTTGGGTGGATACCTAAACTTTAGCGCCTTAATATATTGTTATTTTCTCTCAATTTAAATTACCTTTACTAAACCATCAAAAATCTCTTCAATTAAATTTTATTGTTTTAGTTTTATTTATTCTCTTGTGGTTTACTAATCGAATCCCTTTTCCCTGTGAATTTGACCTTTGACTTATCGAGTTATTACTTTGCGACAATCCTGCACTTGGTAGCATTATTTAAGTCACAGCACACAGCCCATAAATTCTTCCTAATTAGTCATAAAGAACTCTTTACCCATTAAAGACTTGGTTTCAGCATTAACTCTATCATACCATCACAAGCTTACATACCCACTCACTCAAAATAGCCTATTATACCCTATTCATGCCCCACATATATATTTCCCAAGAATTTTAGCCCAACATTTGCTGCTCTGGGTTGAAATCTCTCTCTTCCTTTATTCCATCCTATGTTTTCCTCTTTTACTTGTAATTATGAAGCCTTTAATCCTTGTTTATTGTTATTATGATGAAATGCATAATGTTTTGGATGCTATGAAAGTTTTCCCTTATGTTAACTTAATAATAATAAGGAAAACATATGATTTTTACCATGTAAACACACTTATTAACCTGTCAGACGTCTACCACTAGAAGTCTGTCATATTTATTGTTGGACTATTTTTTCTCTTGTGTACTTGTTATAACGGGCCCATTTTTATATTAATTGACTATGGAGGAAATGCATAATTTTTACTATGCAAATACATTTATTAATTTTTCAAGTATCTACCGTTAGACATTTCTCTTACTTACCGCTAGACTATTATTTAAGCACTTGTTGTGGTGGGTCCTTTGTGCTAACTTATCTTTGTAGGAGGTATTTTTGGGCTTTATTATAATCTTTGTTGAATGCAATCTAGACCTTGAGCAAAATGAGACTTTCACACTTCACCGAAAGCCTTTGGGCCATGTTCCAAGCCTAAAGTCAAGTCTTGGTTATAACGGGCCATCATGTGGGCAACAAAAAACGCCCCCAACATATTGCAATTCGAGTAACAATTGCATGCAACTATGGACAACATATACTGCTCATTAATTGTTGTTATTGGTTCATGTTCTATACAATATGCATTTTGACTTTGATATCTGAAAAAATTAGTGCTTTCAAAAAAAATTAAATTAAAATTTGGGGGGAAAGAGATTTGAATCTTGTATGTATTCCTTGAAAATATTAGAAAGTATCAAGTATCAACCAATTGAATTACAAAGTTCTTGACAAATTAAATATCAGACAAGCATCAATGAACCAATGGTTTCATGTTTGGGAATAGAAAGATGAAGAGAAAAAAAAAAGAAAAAAAACGAAGAATGGTACTACTTGAATATGTGCTTTGTTACTCGCTTGTGATTGGTTGAAACCTTCCTTTTGGGCTTGTGATTGGTTTAAATACCAAAATATTAAAAATCTCACATCACAAATCTACTTAAATTAATTTTTTGTAAAATCTTTTGCTTGATGCAGTCCGAACATTCATTAAAAAGAAAATCTAGTAAATTCTGAGAAACAATTTGGGTCAATTTACTTTCATCTTACAAGGCAAATACAACAATTGTAATCCTTAGTTTATTTATTTATTTGAGAATCGATTGTAATCCTTATTATTATTATTATTATTATTATTATAGGAATTGTAATCCTTAGTTGATTCTTGATTGTATTCTTAGTCTTCACGAAATAACGAAAGAAAGATGATATTCTTTTATTAAAAAAAAAAAAAAAATTTGATTGAAATCTTTAATAAATCTAAAAGTGACTATTTTGGGCGTGTGTGATTTGATTAGCAGTTTATTTATTTTTGCAACATAAATTTGTTTTTCCTAATTGGGCCACCTACAAGATCAAAAATAAAATAAAATAAAATGTGTGTGATTTGATTAGCAGCTTTTTTTTTTTTTTTTTTTTTGCAACATAATTTTTATTTCCTAATTGGGCCACCCACAAGATTGAAAAAAAAAAAAAAATCCTAATTGGGCCACCCACAAGACCGAAAAATAAATTAAAATAAACCACAAGATCAAATAATAAATATAAATATAAATATATGGGCCACCCACCAAGATCAAAAAAATAAATAAATAAATAAAAGGGAAAATTACAGTAAACTTATTTGTGGTTTGGTTTATTTACACTTTACTTACTTGTGGTTTAAAACTTAACACTTTATTCACTTGAGATTACTTCATTTAGAACTCTGTTACTCACCTCTATTAAAATAAAGGTAAGTATGTAATTTTGTTCTCTTTTTATGTCTCTCTCTCCCAAAAAAAAATATTATACTAAAAAACAAGAGAAAAAAGATCTAAAAGTTAGGGTTTTCACTCTCCGAAGAAGATCAAAAGACAACTATGCTTGGTGGTGAGCTCGTTTAACCCAGGTTTTGTTCTTTAAATAGATTTTGATCCTACCCTCAGTGTGCCTTGGCCTTGGTGCCATGTATCTTTCACTGATTTTCTTGAATAAGCCAAAGGTTATTTTTCTTTGTTTCCATGACAGATGACAAAATACTTTACAGCTTACCGAATTGATCACATATTGGGTTTCTTCCGAATCTGGGAGTTTCCGCAGCATTCTATGACAGGTCTAGTTGGAAAATTTTGGACCATCGATCCCTCTGAATCAGGTAAAGTTATGCTTGCATAATCAAAAACAGCTTTTTTACTTGGAGAATAAATGAATGTAGAGCATGGTCTGTGTTAAGGGAAGCAATAGTTTTTAATGTTATTTTGGTGAATTTACACAATTTAATGCTTCTTTTGTAGGAAGAACTTGAAAGAGAGGGAATATGGGACTTTGATCGATTGAGTCGCCCATATATTCGGCAAGAATTGTTACAGGTTATTGAATTTTTTTTTGTTGGCTGTCTATTTCTTTGTTGTAAGAGTTTTACTGTGCATCGATTCTGCTGATTGTCTTTTTTCTTTAATTTTTATTCTTGATTCAGGATAAATTTGGATCGCATTGGACTTTTATTGCCTCAACTTTTCTCAATGAATATCAGCAGCAGTGCTATGAGGTGAGAATAGTAGTTTTAGTGGATAAATGAATTTGTTATATATATTTTCTTCATAACTCATAATTAGTCTTTGGAGGGGGTTTCTCTGTCAAATATTAGGCTGAGGGGCCTCACTCTAAATTAATTTATTTTCCTATATATTCTTCTCAGTTCAAGGAGGAATGCAACACAGAGAAAAAAATTGCTGCCAAGCTGAAGGCATGTGCAGAGAGGTCCTTGTTGTTGGAGAGTGAAATCCCCAACTTTTAGATTTTCTTTCTCTTCTTTTTTAGTATAATTTTTTGTTTTGAGAGGAGAGAAACATAAAAAGAGAACAAAATTACATACTTACGCTTATTTTTAACGGAGGTGAGTAATGGAGCCTTAACAGAGGTAATCTCAAGCGAGCAAAGTGTTAAGTTTTAAATCATGGGTAAGCAAAGTGTGAACAGGTTAAACTACAGATAAGTTTACTATAATTTCCCCTAAATAAAAATAAAAATATTCATAATAAGGCCCCCCACAAGATCGAAAAATAAATAAAAATAATCCACAAGATCAAAAAATAAATATAAATATAAAACTTTTCCACTGCCAGGAGTTGAACATGGATTCTTTAATCCATAAGAATTGCCAATGTGCTACAATGGATTTTATGTTCTATAGTGCATTAGTTTTTATTTATGTAATGGATTCAAACAAGCTTAAATACAAATAAATAAATTTCACTTTATACCTGATATTTTAAGTTGTTAACAAATTAAATCCTTAAATTTTTTTAATAAGGATATATTTTTATAAAATAAATCAGTCCAAAATATGCATATTACATAAATTGGGAGAATTTAAATCATAGTCAAGGATCATTGGCCATGAGAAGGTAATTTATGAGATATCTCTCTCACAATACATGTGACTCAAAAATGTTGTGAGAGACATTTCTTAAAAAATCATCTCGTAAAATAATTTTTCTTTAACCATGCATAATCATATTATTAGACTTTTTGTAATATTGCAGTAAAATTGCAATCACTTTCATTTGTTCAAGCTAAAAAATTTCAAAAAACTCATATAGAGTTTTCAATCACATTTAAATTTACAAAATGGTCAAAACTTAGATTAAAATTCCCACATAAACTAGATGCCAAATGTCACATATAATTAAGATGTGAGGGAATTTTTCAAATATGAATTCTAAAAACAAACTAATGGAATTTCCAAATCTAAACTTTACAACTAATTAATGAGTTGTATACATCATATTTAAAAATGTTAAAAATACATTTTTAGTCTCTGAACTTCAGTTCATGAATTAGTCTAGTTCGTAACGAACTTAAAATAATCTTTTTTTTTCAGTATCTAAAAGCTTAAAATGATTATTTTAATTTTTAACAAATTTAAAGTGATTTATTTTAGTCAAATGGAATGATAATGTATCAGTTGTAGTCGACCTAAATTTGTTCATGGATCAAGCTCTAGCAACTAATAGTATATTGAAGCAAAAAAAAAAAAAAAAAGAAAAAAAAAACCCAAAACTAAGATTAAAAAAAAAAATACAAACTTGCCCTTTATGCTTTTAATTTATATGGTATTTACTATAAAAACCTCATTACTGCCTATTTAAAATTTAAAGTACACATTTCCAAATATTTTTTTAAAAAAAAAGCACCAAGAAAGACTGTCTTCCTCTCCATTCCAATCCCAATTTCACAACCTAACAAAATCCCTAATCCTAGAAATCGAATCCTCTTATTAAAGTTACTAGCATGTAACTCATGCAAATGCATGGATGTATTTAAAATTATACATAATTTTTATTATAAAAATATAAATTATTAGATAAATTATTAAAAAAAAATAGCATGTAACACATGCATACATATAGATACATTTAAAATTAACACAATTTTTATCATAAAATTTAAATAATTAGTCAAATTATTTTTTTTAAAAGTAAACATAATTAGTCACATTAAAATTCTTACATAAATTTAATACTACTTATGATCACTTTTTTTTTTCTAATTTTTAATAAGATAGAACGTGTGGTGATTTTTATTAAGTATATGTAATTGGTTTTTTTTTTATTATAGTTCATTAATCTTAGATTCTTAGTATTTCGCTCTCATTAACTCACTTAGCACAAATATTAAAAAATTTAAATCGACACGTGGCATAAACTTAAGTAGATAATTATGGTGTGGTCCTCACATAAATTTAGGCACATGACACACAATTAGATTCTAATTTCAAATTCTAATTGAACTTTCTCTAAGCATTGCCTATTAATATATATATATATATATATATATGTATATATAAAATACCCCAATTGCTAATTAATTGTTGATATTGGTTCATGTTCTCTACAATATGCATTTTGAGTTTGATTTCTGAAAATATTAGAGCTTTTAAAAAGAAATTAAATTTAAAATTTGGGGGGAAGAGATTTGAATCTTGGATGTATTCCTTGAAAATATTAGAAGGTATCAAGTATCAATTAATTGAATTACAAAGTTCTTGACAAATTGAATATCAAACAAGCATCAATGATTTCATGTTTGTGAATGGAAAGATGAAGAGAAGAAAAAAAAGAGAAAAGAAAAAAGAAAAAAGAAAAAAGAAAAAAAAGAGGAGAAAGGTACTACTTGAATCTGTGGGTTGTTACTCACTTGTGATTGGTTGAAACCTTCCTTTTGGGCTTGTGATTGGTTTAAATACCAAAATATTAAAAACCTCACATCACAGATCTACTTAAATTTTTTGTAAAATCTTTTGCCCGATGCAATCAAAACATTCATTAAAAGGAAAATCTAGTAAATTCTAAGAAATAATGTGTCAATTTACTTTCATCTTACAAGGCAAAGACAACAATTGTAATCCTTAGTTTATTTATTAATTTGAGAATCGATTGAAATCCTTATGTTTTTTAAAAAATAAAAAATAAAATGAATTGCGATCCTTAGTTGATATTTGATAGTATCGATAGTATTCATGGCATAACGAAAGAAAATGATCTTTAAAAAAAAAATGTTGACTGATATCTTTTAAGAAAAAGTATCTTTTATAAAATTTTTTTGACTAAAATCTTTTATAAATTTGAAAGCACCGAAAGTGACTATTTTTGGCGTGCGTGATTTGATAGCAGTTTATTTATTTTTGTAACATAAATTTGTTTTTCCTAATTGGGCCACCGACAAGATCGAAAAATTAAAAAAAAATATGTGGATTTTTTTTTTTTTTTTTTGAGAATGAACTTTTTGCACTTTTATTGACGTAATGAGTTACATCCAAATGTAAAAACGAAACAATATGCGATGGAACATCCTCCATCCATACTTGAAAATCTGATATGCATATTGCATGTTTGGCCAGATTATGTGCTACACTATTGCCATTTCTCTTAACATGAGAATACAATACTCTTCTAAACTTAGTTCCATACACTTTCACATCATCTACCAGCAGACCCCACGGCGATATATTCTGATCTTGTGACTTCAACTGCTGAATTAAGCTCAAAGCATCACCTTCAAGAACAACATTTTGGAAACCCAGTTCGTGTGTGAAAGTCAAAGCCTTCAGTGCAGCCATGGCTTCCGTGTCTTCTGCCTTATAACTTTGATCAATTTTTTCTGCACAAGAAGCTAAAACATCACCATTAGAATCTCTTATTACCACCCCTACACCAGACAACTGTGAGACTTCAGAATTTGCTGCATCAAAGTTTGCTTTCACGAATCCTATTGGCGGAGCTTTCCACCTATTTCCCCCACTGCTGTTACTCCCTCTCTGTACTTCTGAAATGTGAATGTCAGCATTGTATTGCTCTAGCTTAGTCTGTGATTGAGCAGCAACCTGATGAAGCGGGCTGGCTTGCAAATTCAGACGTGCTTTATTTCTCTAATTCCAGATATTCCATGCCGTGAAAGCTAAAAGCTCCAAAGACTTTCCTTTGTCCACCATCCGTAGCAGCAACTCCTTAACACTTATGAATCCAACTTCACACCGAAAACTCCATACTTCTTGATCTGACCACACCTCATCCAGTTCCGGGCACAACCATAGTGCGTGTAACAGATCCTCCACTGCCTGTTTACATCTCTCACACGTTGGATCCTCTACAATCTTTCTTCGCATTAATGCTTGTTTGGTTGGCAGTGCATTATGGCAGGCCCTCCAAAGAAAGTTTTTAATCTTTGGAGGGGCTTGCATCTGCCATATTTCCTTCCAAAGCCGCCTCTCACAGATTGGGGGGGCTTGCGGATTTGATTCTAGTTCCGCTTCTTCCTTAAGAAATCTGTATCCGGATTTACATGAGTAATTTCCGGATGGAGTATAAGGCAAATATAGGTTGTCCTCTGCTGCATTACAGCTAAGTGGGATTTTCTTAATTAATTCAGCGTCGACCTCGGTCACAAATAACCCATCCACCAACTCTTCATTCCATCTTCTTGTGCTTGGATCAATGAGGGTGGCTATGGTATGATTTTCAAAGCTCTCTAGAGGGCAAGTTGGCAGCTGAGTTGGGTGTTTTCTTGGCAGCCAACGCTGCTGCCAAATGTTAATTTTTTCTCCATTTCCAACCCTCCATAAAGCCCCTCTTTGAATTATGTCTCTACCCCTAAGGATGCTCTTCCAAGCATATGACCCCATCTTCGAATCGGCAGCCTCCATAATTGTCGAATGTGGGAAGAAACGAGCTTTAAACACTTTGTAAAAGAGTGAGGTTTTATCATGCAAGAGCCGCCAAGCTTGCTTTGCCAAGAGAGAGTCATTGAACATAGCAAGATCTCGAAAGCCCATACCTCCAATAGTCTTCGATTTTGTCATTTCCTCCCATTTTACCCAATGGATTTTCCTTCGATCACCCCTTTGACCCCACCAAAACTTCTTGATTAGAGTCTCAATCTCATTGCATAAACCCAATGGCAATTTGAAACACCCCATAGTGTAAGTAGGGATGGCTTGTATGATTGCCTTTAGGAGCACTTCTCTTCCCGCTTGCGAAAGCAATTTAGCTTCCCACCCTTGGAGTTTCCGCCATACCTTCTCCTTTATGTAGTTAAAACTCTCTTTTTTACCTTTGCCAACTAAAGAGGGCAGCCCGAGGTATTTTTCATAGTGCAAGATTTCGGGGACTCCAATGGCCACCTTGATTCCATGTTTTTCCTCCTCCGGTACAGACTTGCTAAAGAACAAAGAGGTTTTACTTCTATTCATTTTTTGTCCCGAGGCTTCCTCATACTCCTTTAGTATATTCAAGACCTTTCCACACTCCTCCATTGTTGCCCTACAAAAAATCAAAATATCATCTGCAAAGAGCAAATGCGTTAGTTTTGGACCCCTCCTGCAAAGGGAGTATCCATGGATATCACCTTGTAATTCAGCCTTCTTAATTAAGCCATTCAAACCTTCCGTACAAAGAAGGAATAGGAAAGGAGAGAGTGGGTCTCCTTGCCTAATACCCCTTGTAGGAAAAATCATCCCACATGGATCACCATTTACCAAAACAGAATAGGAAACAGTTTTAACACAACCCATTACAAGATTTATCCACCTCTCCCTAAAACCCATCTTCCTCATTATCCCCTCCAAATAAGACCACTCCACCTGATCATACGCCTTACTCATATCTAATTTTAGTGCCATATAACCATAATTACCTCCCCTAAAACTTTGTAAACTATGCAAGGTCTCAAAGGCCACCAAAATATTATCCGAAATTAATCTACCCTTTGTGAAGGCAGATTGGTGTTCAGTGATAATGGATGGAAGTATATTTTTAAGGCGATTTGCAAGAACTTTGGAATAGATTTTATAAAGGACATTACAAAGGCTAATTGGACGAAATTAGTGAGGAAATTCAAGAGATTTTATTTTTGGAACTAGAGTAATGAAAGTATGATTTAGATTGGTTGGTATGATACCTGAATTTAACCAAGACAAAATGGATGAGGTGACGTCCTGATTAACCGTGCTCCAAAAATGCTGGTAAAAGAGCGGGGGCATACCATCCGGGTCAGGTGCTTTGAGGGGCGCCATTTGTTGAAGGGCATTGGCAAATTCACTTGCCTCAAACTCACGACAAAGACTTTCATTCATCTCCTCATCTATCATTGTTGGTACACAATCAAAAGTACCTGTGGATACTATCCCCTCTGATGCAATAAATAGTGACTTAAAGTAGTTAACCATAATTTCAACCATCTCCTCTTGTCTGGTTCTCCATACTCCTCTCTCATCTCTAATACCATCCAATGTATTTTTTCGGAATCTCCTTGTAGCTCAACAATGGAAGTATTTCGAGTTTTTGTCACCTTCATTTGCCCATAGAATTTTTGACCGTTGAGCCCACATCGTGGCTTCCTTATCCTGCAACACCTCAATCTCTTTTTTAAGCTGTCTCACCCTGTAGTTGTTTCCACTCACCATGGCTGCCCTCTCTTCTTTAGTTAGTGCTTTTTTCAAACGGCTCAATTCCATCCTAACATTACCAAACACATTTTTCTCCCATTGCTCCAACTCCTTCCCACACTTTTCAATTTTACTCAAAATATTACCCTCTATCCCAACATCACTTCCACTACCCCAAGCCGAAACCACCACATCCTCACAGCTCGAATTTGAGAGCCACATTTGTTCGAAACGAAATTTTTTTTTCTAGATTGGAGGGTTCAAACCCGATAGAGAAATGAATATTGGGATATGATCCGATGACGTGCATGACAAGTGGTACACTTTTGAATCTCCAAACTTCATGAACCAACTATTATTAACCAAACACCTATCCAGTCTCTCCCAAATTGAAACACCACTTTCAAAGTGTTTGCTCCACGTAAATTTATCTCCCTCAAATCCCAAATCCATGAACCCACACTCATCGATCACTTCCCTAAACTGTTGCATCTGATAATACGGCCTTCTTGCACCTCCCAGTTTCTCCTCTTGTCTGATAATCTCATTGAAATCCCCGAAACAAAGCCATGGCTTTTCTGGTTGTGAGTTTAAAGCCCTTAACTGTCCCCAAGCTTCATGTCTTCTAACTGTATCAAGTTCCCCATAAAACCCTGTTAATCTCCACTCATTCTCCGAATTTTTATCAATTACCGCATCAATATAGTATCTATCCGAGCCTTCCACCATCAGATTGACTGATGCTTTCCAATACAGAACTAATCCACCACTCCTACCCACTCTTGGCACAACCCATCTATGATCAAAACCAATATTTCTCTGTACAACCTCTAGCCTTGCATCATCTATAAGTGTCTCAGCTAAAAACACCACAGAGGGATCTTTTGCCCGAATGATTTCACCGAGCTCCCTTCCTGTACGTAGGTTCCCAAGCCCACGACAGTTCCAAGCTAAACAACTCATTGCCCTTAGTGGGGCTGAACATCAGCTCCCGCCACTACAAAAGATTTTTCCTCTTCACTGTGAGTTACTTGGAATCGTTTAGCTGAACCTGCCATGTGGGAAACCTCGGGTGCAGCCATTCTTTTTTTCCTTGCACCTGAACTCCTGCTACCGTGTTAATTTTTGGACTGCTTCTTTCTCTGCGTGTCCAAGAACAAGATGTACATGGAGGCTTTTGTTTGTGAACCCTATTTCCTTCAATATCACGTGACAACTTAAGTGATGATGTGCCACTTAAATTGTCACATGCAATAGGGCTGGGATTATCACGTGGAGTAGGGTTTTTACTAACCTTCCTTTCTAATCCCAAAAACTTAGTCGCCCCAAATTTTTTTGCCAAACTTAACTCCTCATTACACGCATCCACCTCAATTTCAGTTTCCTTAGGAGTCTTTAATTCCCCAATTACTTCCTCATTAACTCTATTTTGAATCATCGTATCTTCTCTCATAATCCCTACTCCTTTATTATGCTTTAATGACACAATTTCATCAACTTCAATGCTATCATTAGTGCTGGCCGTTACTTCTTGTGGCTGTTCCGGTGTACCTCCTCTGCCAAAAACAGAATTCCGGCCTGAATTGCTTTTCTCCGATTTACCTGAACACACCTTCTTCTTCTCGGCATAGAATCCAGGGACCATGACAGCACTACGTCTTGCAGCAACAAAAGGTGGTGCTCTCAAGTATGGTCCAAATTCACGCTGTTCAGGTTTGAGGGTGCCCTCACTCTCAATCCACAAGTCACAATCTCTATCGTTATGAGTAAGCTGTCCACACTAGTAGCATATGTTAGGCAGCCTTTCGTACTTGAAAGATATCCATACTTGCTTCCCTTCTTCACCTACAGACACCAATCTACCACAGCACAATGGTAATGACAGATCAATGGACACTTGAATACGAATAAAATGACCGCCATCAAATAATTTTGGGTTCGTCGGTGCAAACACCTCCCCCAAAACACTGCCAATTTTCTTGGCTGCCTCAATAGTCATATACTTGATCGGAATCCCATGAAGTTGAACCCACAACTTTGTCTTCTCAAATTTTACATCTTGAAGCGTGGACTCATCCTCGTATCAATTCATGACCACCAGGTGCTTATCAAATGTCCATGATTCACCTTCTAAAATTCTATCCACATCCTCCTTATTATCAAAGATGAAGAGAAATTTGTGGTCTCCAAAGGTCTAAATTTTGAAACCATTCTTGGCTCTCCATAGTGGGTTAAACATCTTAGCTATGACCTCCATATTAATTGCTCGCCTACTCAAAAACTTAGCAGCAATGGAAAATTTCTGACTACTATCATCATCAAGCAAGCAACAGCTTGGCCCCTCTCTATCTGAAAGAGTAAGCCTATTCCAAGACTAGGCCAAATCGTCCATCCTTCCCACACACTCACAACTGTTTCCCCACCCCCAAAAAAACAACCCAACAAGCCTAGGAATAACAGTGTTACTCCTAGGATACTACGCACCTTCGATGAAGGGACTCACTAATTCTACAGTGGAAAGAAGTTAGAGAGACACCTAGCTTCTAAAACCACAGAGAAACCTTAATAAAATATGTGGATTTGATTAGCAGTTTATTTATTTTTGCAATATAAATGTTTTTTCCTAATTGGGCCACCCACAACCACAAGATCGAAAAAAAATAAATATAAAAATTTTCTGTTGCCAGGAGTTGAACCTGGATTCTTTAACCATAAAAATTGCCAACGTGCTACAAAGGATTTTATGTTCAATTGTGCATCGTTTCTTTGTTTTATGTAATGGATTCAAACAAACTTAAATACAAATAAATAAATTTCACTTTATACCTTATATTTTGAGTTGTTAACAAATTAAACCCTTAACTTTTTTTAAAAAAGGAATATATATAAAATAAATCAGTCCAAAATATGCATATTACATAAATTGGGAGAATTTATATCACAGTCAAGGATTATTGGTCACAAGAAGGAATTTTATGAGACAGTTTATGAGATATCTTTCTCACAGTACATGGGACTCACAAATGTTGTGAGAGTTTTATAAAATTGTCTCATAAAATAATTTTTCCTTAACCATGCATAATCATATTATTAGACTTTTTGTAAAATTGCAATCACTTTCATCAGTTCAAGCTAAAATATTTTACAAAACTCATATAGAATTTTCAATCACATTCAAATTTACAAAATGATCCAAACTTAGATTAATATTCCGACATAAACTAGATGCCAAATGTCACATATAATTAAGATGTGAGGGTATTTAATCCACAAGAATTGCCAATGTGCTACAGCAGATTTTATGTTCTACCGTATAGTTTTTTATTTTATCTAATGGATTTTAAAAAGCTGAAATACATATAGAAAATAATTTTCACTTGATACCCTATATTTTAAGTCATTAACAATTTGAAGCCTTAACTTTTTTTAATAAGGATATAGGAATATACAAATAGTCGTAATCTCGAAACGGTACACTGGTATGAACTAGTACTAAAATATTTCGTTCCCCTTGGTTTAGGGACATTTTGATGTGTGAGTTTTCTTTGGTTCTTAAGACTTTGAGATTACTACACTAAGGGAGAAGTTTAGGTTGAAAGACAATTTCCTTTGTCTATGATAAAGTGTCATCCATATTGGGTATGGATATTGCAACCTAGTGGGGGTTTGTTTTATATATATATATAGGTTGCAATATATAGAAGGTTAAAAATTGAGATAAAACAGTTGAAGAGACAAATTAAGGGCTCAATTCCTATCTCAATCAATCAAACTGCTATATCGATGATCGAGCCATCTTGATCTATGACTCAATTTCTAGATCAAAACCTGTGTAGGTTGATTTCTTGACCTTTCTATTTTATCACACCTGCCTTGATAGTAGGTTGATCGATCGAGTCATTAAGCTACTAGATGGATTGAAGTGTAAATTTCAATCAATTGAGGTTTGGGAATATAGTCATATAACAGTTTTGAAGTGCTTTAAATGGCTAGTATGTATTTTGAACGTTAAAATCATTCAAAGTGCTTCTTTAAAGATGCCTTTTGAAGCGCTATAATCCCTTTAGCTATAAATAGTGATTCCAATTCATTTATGAATGCTAAAACCATCCAAAGTGTGTCTTCAAAGTGCATTTTGAAGGGCTATAACCCTCTTGGCTATAAATAGTGATCCACATTCATTTACGAATACTTTTTGACAATCTCTATAGGATTCTTGGTTTAGTTGTATCATAAGACAAATATGCAGTAGCCTTCTAGCATCTTTTTTGTGGGGGCCAAATATTGTCTAATGACGGCAAAGTTTCGTGCCTCAAAGCATTTTGTTAACCAATCAATTTATTGTTTCTTCATAGTATTACACCATAAGTTTGTACAATTCGCTCAATGGGCCAGGCAAGATGATTCTGTAACTCAATCCTAAAACTCTGAGCCCAATATGCATTGATGTGAACCCTTTCAATGCTCTGCTTCAAGGTTCTAGCAATCTTGGAGTTAGTACGGCTTGCAAAAAACTCCTGTATTTCTTCAGCCTTCTCAAACGTAGCAAACTAGGGGATAGATAGAACAGAATAAGAAAAAGGAAAAAAAAAGATAAGCAGTAACAAAAACTAACTAAATGCATTTGAATTTAAATTTTATTTAATTTTAATTGAGATACAAACGACTATAATGATATGTGTGGAACTAACAAGTAACAACAAAAGAGAGGAGGAGGAAGGGAGAGACAAACCGGTGAGACAATTGAATTGATGAAGTGAGTTATTAGATATCCAGAACCCCAGGTTTTTGAAATATGCTCCCAGTAATTCTTTATTTCAATCACATTTAAAAACAGAAAAAAATGCATTAAATAACAAAGAGGTATGCATCAATGATGAATGTATTCGTGATGAACACAAGAATAGAATAATAGGGGATCAGTGCCAAAGTAAATCAAAACTAGAAAAAGAATTGTTCATTCATGTTATGCATAAAGATTTCACAACATTAAGCTAAAAAAAGAATTGTTCTGAGTCTAGACTAGCATCATGTAATTTCTGAGCAAAATAAATTAAAACTGTACTTGTGTTAAAGCTAGAAATTCTGATATAGATGTTTTATTAAATGTGAGAGATATTAAAAAACCTAAAGCTCCTACAAGCTATTTAGGCATAGGGATATTTAAGGTTCAATTTCAGCTCTTCCAAGAACTTTGTCTTCCTTGGAGTCAGGGGAAAAGGTCTAAGGTCTAAGGTCTATCAGGTGCACCACAATGCATGTTTTTTCTACATGAAAGAAGGCAAGTGCCCTGTACTCTGTACACGCTGAAATTCCTTTTTCTTCCTAAAATCCACATGCAAAATCTAAGACCAGTCTCTTAATTTTTTTAGGACAATTTTGATCAATGTAAAACATGGATATAGTGTATGCACATGAACGGTTGAAATTCTTCAATGCAATGTGATTTTTGCATTTTACATTACAACTGGGGTATTACCTTCAGCCATGTCCAAGCTGTTTCCCTTCCTTCCCTACTAACAGCAAGTCCAAGAACAGCATCTTGGGTACGAACCTAGTTTGAATGGGAAATAAAGTCAGCATCAGCATCCCAAGCTCCATCAAACCATTATATATCAACATGTATGAAAAAATCTTGACCCCCACAATTATATATACCTCAGAAGACAACAAAAAGTTGAGAGCTTCAAGAGTTATGTTGGGATCTGGGGAAGATGTTAATGAACCTACAAGCACAAAAAGTGACATGTCTCCAACATACTAGAGAGATCAAATTTTTTGCAACATTTAAATAATGATGTGTAATTACTTAGAATGCGTGTTTTCTCCTGGCTCAAATTAGTCTCTCTGTATACTCGCAAAAGAGATTCATAACCAAATCTGTTTGAGGTGCTGACTCTTCGCATTACAGCCACATATACTGCCTGCAACCAGAGCCCATTAGAAAAGTTGATAGGTATTGTAGACGGAAAAATAGTACAGATTGACTAATGCTCTTTTTACCAACCTTTCTTATGTCAGGATGGAGGAGTGGTGTATTTCTGTCATCCAAGAATGCAAGAAAACGACTACTTGCTTCTTCTAGTGTCAAATTATGTCCAAACACAGCAAGGGCAGTCAAAACGTCTCCTCTCAACATTGCATCTAGATGGCTCTCACCTGGCTTAGGCTCCCAACCAAGCTTCCTGCAAAAAAATTCAAACATTGAAGAAAAAATAAATGGAGGAATGAAATAAAAAAGAAGCTAAATCTTGCTCAAAGTGTTTTTTTTTTTTTTTTTTGATATTTCGATAGCCACAACAATGGGGAAGGGGGATTTGAACCCTTAATCTCCTCATATAGAAGAGCAAGCAATGCCACTAAGCTATAAGGCTCTTCACTTTGCTCAAAGTTTTTGAGTGCTCATTATTTGGGTTAGTGATGCACACTTGGTTTCCATTAGCATCTAAGGTCTGATATAACTCGTTGTTGGTCTGCAGCCATCAAGTCGAAGACCCCTTCCCCTAAAACTTTTTCTGACATCCTGCTTGCTTCCTTAGATATTTATACATATTACGCAACTTCAGACATGATCTATAAGGTTTATTCAATATAATTATTAGTATGTATGACAAGTTTTATCTTGATTAAGCATATATTGAATATCTCTAAATAAAAGAAATAAACACTATTTGCCAGTCACATTATGTATGAAATATCCACATCCTAGTTTTCAAAAAGAAAAAAATATATCCACATCCTAGATCCTGAGGTAAAACTTTGTGTCTATCCACAACGATCCTTAAGTGAGTTTTTCTCTTCCTTAAAGCTCTCTTTTTACATTCTGAGACATATAAACTTTATCTCCAAGATTTACTGAAAAAATACCTATGTCTGCTATTTACTAGCTATTAGCAGCTCTATATAAGAAAGAAAAAGATTGACTAAATTCAGAAAATGTCATATACATGGGAGATTAATATGCTATAATTATTCAGTATATAAAGAAAAGATACTCTCATGCTATAAATCTGTGAAAATGTATAGTCATACATTCTAGGACCTTAACATCTTTTAGGGTTTTCTCAACCAAAATGAATATAATCAGCTTCAAAGATATCACTATATCAAAAAAAACAGTAGAGAGAGCAACCCAAATGACTTAGGCCACCATAGGAATTTCAATTATTTGTATATAGGACAACTTACATTGCTGAATGAAGGAAAAGTTCAATAAAAAAACTGGCAACCGATGACCCAGGGGCTGCATCAGCTGTAATTCTATCAACTTTATAACTTATCTGTGAATAGAGGGACCAGAATTAGGACTAAGAGCACAACTGAAATAAACTTTGTCCTAAGCAAGAGTTGAGCATTACTTTGATTAAATTAGACAGCACGGTATATTCAAGTTCCTCCTTATAAGCATTCAGCAAGATAAAAAATGAAGTGAAAGACTTCTGGCGAGCCATACAAAGGGCAAATGAATCATCCAGGATGCCTATTAAACGAATGAGTTGTGTTAAGTGCTCTTTTCAACCATCAACACATACCATCATGAGATAAAATCTGGTATGAGTAAAAATATCAAAACTACCAAATCTGTCTGTTGCAGATAAGTATTTGTTCTCTATTGCATTTCGGAGTCTAGCTTCAAGGTCCTCATCATATTCAACCCTATAGAAACCAGTCTGATCGACATTAAGTTTTACCCAAGCAGATGCTAAATTGCTTTCGTCACTCATGAGCTCTTTCATATCAAGAGTTCCAGAATTTGTTTGAAGTAGAAAATTCTTGTGCGCATCATATGAGCCACGGCATAATGTTATTGGAACAATCCATTGCCCATCCCCATGGGAACCACTTGCCAAAAATCGTGACTGCCATTATTACATTGATTTGTATGAACCCAGTAAGTCCTCAAAATATTATTAAGTGAAACTCACTACAAAGTAAAACAACTTGGTATGCATCAGGGTTAAGATATATTATTTCAAGAAAAAATGGGTGAAAGAGACCCGACACAAGAAACCTGCTCAAACACCAATTTTTTATGTTTGACTTTGATGACTTTGACAGAGACGACTGGGTACCCCTTTTGCTTTGTCCATGAATTCATTAGCTTGTTCACAGGCTCACCGGATTCCTCCTCAAGTGCAGCCCATAAATCTTCTGTCTTCGCATTTGAGCAAGCAAACTTTTTTACATATGAAGCAAGTGACCTCTGATTGCATACACAAATTAGAGAGGGGGGAGGGGAAGAGGAGCAAAAAACAGTTACTTAAAACAAGGGGGGAAAAAGAATTTAAAGATGCAAGAAAAAAGATAATTAACTGCCATACAATGAGCAAGCTAATTGAGCTTCTTAATCCAAAGAATAGATTTTAGCAAAAATCTCATATATTGCAGAAGATGATCGGTTGACAAAGATGGAACTTAAAAGGACAAATCTTAATTGCAATCATTGGCTTGTTTGGATTGAGGGGGAGAGAGGGGGAGTAGAGTAGAGTTTGGTAGAAATTATGCTAATTTTCAACCAACTCTACTTTACTCCATCTCCCCTCCCCTCAATCCAAACGAACCATTAACACATGGAAGAAAGAATCTAGAAGATAATCAAGCTGAGACTATGTCACCAGATATCAAGTAAATATGCTTTCTAATTCCATTTCTTATCTAGATGAGTATCACCATTGTTTCTATATATAAATAGAAATGAGTACTTTTCAAAATATTAGTTATATAGTATTCATCACGTTAGTGGTTACTTCCTAAACCTCTTTCATTCTCCAACTATTTTGAACAAAACCTCTCTAACCTCTTCAGAACTCGCAAAAAGAAAACTCCTATTGCTCTATCTTTTTCTAGGACTTACTTTATGAAGGGTTTCCATGACTTAAATTTCATGTGAATTTGGGAGTGGAGGGAAAAGAGTTTCTTCAATAATTAGAAATATTTTTACTTGGGACAAGAAATATATACCAGTATAGAATCTAACAACCAACCTGAAAGCAATCAGCACCAAGATAGCTTTGTAGCATCCGGATAACAGATGCACCTTTTATGTAACTTATCGAGTCAATTATTTCATCAATCTCACTAGCATGATTTATCTTCACCTAAAAAAGTACGCTTAAATTGAGATATACTCAAAAAAGTAATAATACTAATTTCTTAAAGCAATTATAGTACCTCAATGGGATGGGACTCTCTAAGCCCATCCATTCCAAGACCCTCTGTATAGTCATCAAGAAACTGAGTCCACACTTTCCATTCTGGGAACAAGCGATCAGCTGCTAAATAACTGACCTGCACATATTGAAATAAATGATATATAATTTACAACAAGCAGTGTAATAAGGAATAATATATAGACACATGATCCATGCTGGCTGTGTGAAAAAAAAAAAAAAAAAAAAAAAAAAAAAAAAAAAAAAAAAAAAAAACCATTTACAAAGAGCTTGGGCTACGTTCCAACAAAAAAAAAATTATGTAGTTTAATTTAATAAGGAAAAATATTTTTTCACACTAGCTCACATCTACTATTTCAAATACATATCTACAACTGATGCAAGAATGTCCACTTTTAACAATATCAACATTTTAACACAAAAAAAAAAAAAAAAAAAAAGATGTGAAATAGTGGATTAATAATGATAATGAAGTTAGGCTCAAGCCAACCTTTTGAGGCTTGATTGATAAAAAAATCAAATTAAAACATAGTATTAAGTAGTTAGCGGAACTTAAGGTTGACTTTTACATATATACATATATATATATATGTAAAAGTCAACCTTAAGTTCCGCTAACTACTTAATACTATATAGTTTAAATGAACTTTCTTTAAGAAAGTTATAAACATGTTGAGTCCAGCGCATGATAGAAGGTGCAAGAATTCCTCATTGGTTTTGGAATCCCACATTGGTTAGAAGAATAATAAGGAGGTGTACCAATTATATTAAAAGAGTTAGTCTCATATTGAAAAGAGAAGTAGTAAGGAGTGTTGTCCCTTATAAAAGGAGTGGTAAAGTAGCTTTATTGTGTGCGAGAGTTAGAGCAAAGCTTTGTCTTGTACGAGGGATAGACTAGCTTTGCCTAGTGATTAGCGTGAGGCACCTTTGGGTGTATTGGGATTTTGGGTAAGTTTATTGTTGAGAGTTTTTGTGATTGTAATTCCTATTATTAATAGTAAATTTTGTTGTGATTGCCTGCAAAGTTAGGCTTGGAGTTAGCCTAACCAAGTTAAATCTTGTGTATTGCGGAGCTTGCTATTTTATTATTTTGCATGTACTTTCACAACAAAACAATGACATATAAATAGTCTAATTCATAGCAAAAAGTTATGTGTGAAGACAAGGTTAATGAACTTTATTTTATAGGGCCATAAATGAAGAAAAGTAGCCTACCAAAGTAACTAGATCGATATCACCTAAAGCATAACTAAGTATATGTAAGCATGTATTTTGAAATATATAAACAGTTAATGAGAAGGAAATAATCCTATCAAAAGATGTGTGAACAAGCTTTAGCTTAATGAACAAAATAAATGATGTAAGGATGAACATATTATCTAGCTTGGTGATAAAATTGAGCCTGGCTCATTTTCAAAACATAATTATAAAAGCCAATCTGGAAATTTTAATCAACAGCTCAGTTTGGATCATTTTCAACCCAATGCAATAAATACCCATGTTGCGAACCCCTCATTCAGCCACAAATGAGTCCTCCATTCCATCGTTACAAGATTGCCAAACCACTGATGTGCTAGTTCGTGGGCTACAGCAATCACAACCTGAGACAAATAATAATTAAACATTTTGTGCAGTGTTATTTAAACAATAGCTTCATACTATATTAGCCAAACAAAATTCTAACAAAAATAGCCACATTCACAACATGCATAATACCCTCTGCTTATCAGCAGTTGTGGAATGCTGAACATCATAGAGCAAAGCTGTTTCACAGTATGTAACCAAACCATAATTCTCCATGGAACCAAAAGCAAAATCAGGAATTGCAACCATATCCAATTTGGGAAGAGAGTAAGGCATTGCAAAGTATCTGCAGAAATTATCATGGTTAATTGGAATTTCAAATAATACAACACAAGCACAAAAATGTAACGACTCAAGGGATCACCAATAACCATGATCCAGTGTCCACTATTTAGCTAAAGAATTCTATGTTGTGTCTTTTAATCAGTAGTTTGGTGGCGATTCACAGTAAAACTTACTCTTCGTATAATTCAAGTGTCCTAACAGCAACATCCAATGCGAATTTCCCTGGATTTACTTTACCAACCTGACAATATACTCGAACTTTAACTCCTGTAAAGTCATGTAAGATTACACTATCAAGAACAAGGATCATAATACCACAAGAAACAGTGAACATATTGTAATGTTTTTACCATCAGATGTAAGATGTTCCACATAATCAAACAAACCAACAACAATTGCCACCAAATGTGTAGACATGATTGGTGATTCTTGATATGAAACTGTCTTCAAATCCCCAACCACTTTTTCTTCAATAATTGGCATGTTGGAAAGAGCTACTAGTTCTGATGGCACATCCAATGTGATTTTGAACGTAGCCTGCAACACTCGATGCCCAAAAAGAAGGGCCAAATAAGCTTTTGTTCATTTGAAATAGAATCAAGCAAATCTACTTACAAACCAAAAATAATTTAGTCACAAGATCTTAAATTAACCAAGAGAGAGAGAGAGAGAGAGAGAGATTGTGACACCTTACAAGCAGGTTCATCCCAACAAGGAAAGCATCGCCTAGCATCATCTGGTTTAAACTGTGTTACTGCCATATTCTTCTTCTCATCATTGTGCTCATATGTACTGGAAAGCAGAATAACATTTATTAAATTATATACACATTACTAATAAAATTCTCATTTAGCAGAAAACAGAAGGCATTTATAATTAGCTCCATTCATAAGTAAATGGTGAAGGGTGAAATCATAGGTTCAATCCCATTAAAGAGAGTATATACATTAACTTAAACCTTTAACTGTTATGGTCAAAGGCCTGCCTGATAATCTGAAACAGCATTTGGAAATAAAAATTTAATCATTTTAAGTATATTTGAATTTGAAAGAACTTTTTTTTAATTAATTTTTATTTTTTTAACTGTTTTTATCAAATGGATAAAAACTAAATTCAACACTTACCTAAATGGGAAAAAAATCACCTAAAATTTTTAAGTAATTTACATCCTAGTTGGTCTTATACAAGTGGAATGCAAAACATAATTTTATAAAATGATTCTCATTCCCAAGAACTGAACCCATTTTTTGTCATCACATCCACATGCACATCTTCACTGCCACAAACACATTTTGACTAAACCCCATTGACAATTTGCTGAGATAATAAGTTGTGATTGGAATAACATGATTTTTGCATAGAAACATGTATACTAAGGAGATAAGTTGTAATTGAAGTAACATTACTTTTTGTATGGATCTACCACTTACATCACTTTTATTATTCACTAACCATATTAGATTAAGGTCAACAAAAGTGAAAAAATATATATATGTATTATGAAAAATTGTGTCTCTAAACTTTTTGCAATAAAAATACGTGACAATTGGTTCTATAGATTTGACTGGCTAAAGGCGAGTCTATGGTTTTTCTTTAAAAAAATTCCCTTGTTTTATCCCAAAAAGAAAAAAAAAAAACCTTTTTGCAACAAAACTACCTACCTTATATAAAAGCCCTTCATTTTGTCGTTTAAGGAACCTTGAAAGTGGATAGTGAGAAGTCCGAGACCAATGGGAAGAGTGTCACCAAAGTTCAAAACCAAAATCTCGTCCTCTTCAACCACATCAACTTTTAAAGGCTTTAACACTTGCACAAATCCAAAGGAAAAAATGGCTATTAAGTCTTAATTTTTTGAACTATGTAGCCAAAACCCCTTTTTAAATTTTGTAGCAAAATAGTGAAAATACCCTTGTTTTAGAATTTGATATTGTTGATATCGAGTTTTACCTAGAACTCGACATTACCAATCTTGAGTACTGTGCATAATCTTGAGTGGAACTTCTATGCAAAATTTTCAAAAAAAAATTTAGTAGCAAAATATGTATAGAACTCGACATCAGCAATATCAAGTTCTAAAATAGGCGAATTTTATTATATTTTTTGAAAAGCAGGCTATTGGGCTACATAGTTCAAAAATTAAGGCTAAATAGTTATTTTTTCCAAAATCCAAAACCTTATTCATTCAACACTTTATTTTTAAAAGACATGGCATTTGGTTTGTCATGATAAATGCCAATTCAGTCAATGAGTCTCACATTCAGATAATCACAAAGGTTGACTATTTATTTGAATAAGCTAGAGCTCATACAACCACGAAAACAACTAAATCAATCAAGCTAAAGATTAACAATGTTACAAATATATATAAGCCTAATATATATAATAGGCTTAAACATAATTCTACTTTATAAGTCAAGTCTCCTACATATACTAAAAATCTATTAACCATAGTTAATATATGGTTAGTCTCAAAGTTTAACCTATTATTATACCCATGTTAAGTTCATTATAACAAATGATGTGTACTACACTCTCATATTATAAAGATGTAGCCCATAAGCAAACTGAATTACGTAATCCACGTATTCTTGTGTTCTCTATTGCATCTATTCTAACATATTCAACAAACAAGATATTTTAGGATGTTAAGTTAAAGCACTTACAACAAAACCTTTTACCATTAGTTTAAACTAACTTTAAAAGTAAAGTTAGGCTGATAGATAAGAAAGGTATTACCTGCTGCTTAGAATTAGAAGAGTGTGCAGCTGGGTGAGTGAAAGATACGGAGGTGGTACCAATGGATAGTTCAGCGGCGTTGAGGACGATGAAACTGGTATCTGCCACGATTTTGAGCTCAATAGCCACGGAGCCAGCAAACTTGCACGTGGTGAGGTTCGGTTTCAGCTTTATGTCATAGCGTTTTGGGACAGCGAATTTTGGAAGCCGAGGTTGCCCTTTGAATTCCTCCATGGAAACCATAACTTTCATATTCTTTCGCTTAAAAAAAAAAAAAAAAATTAGAGTAATTAAGAATTGAAGTTGAAACGAGTGAAAGAGTAGACATTGGGCTATTTAGAGTTCTGAGAATTTATATAGATTGACAAATGATAAACTATTTCTATTTATTTTTTCATGTGGAGAATTTAAAAATAGATTTATTGTTTCATTAATGATAAGAGAATATAACTATATATATAAATAATTTTTTCCACGCATTATACAAGTTAGCGACTAGTAATATATTAAGTGCACATCTTTATTAATGTTATCATCCTAGATGATCAAATGATGATGACAATGAATATAGAATGAGAAACTATGACAAATGTTTCAATAATATGGTATTTTTTTTGGATTGGTTACGAGATAATCTATGAACAATGAACTCATACGTTAGAAACCTAAGTCTTAAAGAAGTTATGTGGTACGTAGTAGTAGGTTTGTTCATACTGCTAAATTGATAACAAGAAATACTAATTTCAAAGTTTCATACCAAATCGGGACGCCACCTACTTCTTATGTAAAAATAACTCGCCAGAGCGAGGAGCAATCCACAGCCGATGCCCTTAATGTACGACATATTTGGCAAATTTTAGAGATACCCAGTTGGAGAAAAAAAAACTCTGATATTATTGTATCAATATCAATTTCAGAGTCAAAGATTTGTCAATTTCAGAGTCCAGGCTTCTTAAATAGAAGAGCAGTTGAGTGAAAGAGGAGGAGATTAAAGCTTAATCTTGATATGGAAAGAAGAAAGCAATCTATTCTTTTCTCTTCCTTTCCTCATTCTTATCCAATTTTCATCTTGAAGAATTTATTTTGTCTTTTGCTTCCTTTCTCTCCCTTTCCTTAAGATTTATACTTGTCTCTGTATCAATTTCTTCTCCTCCTCTGTTATCATTCTTACGCAATGTCATCTTGAAAAAGAAGATTGTGCAAGATATTATTTGTTTAACATAGCTAAATAGCTTGTTTTTGTATTTTACTTTTGGTCACTGCCTTTTAGTTTTGGTACTATGGTTGTACCATCACTAGGCAACGAAACTGGTTTGAAACATTTTGATTATCACTCCAGAACTATGACAAGCAGTAAAGGGGAAGATGCAAAGCCTCGTCCACGAATTCCAAAGAAAATCTCGTCCCTTATTGACTATTATTTATTTTCCATTTGCTCTAACATAGTAAATTACCAGCATTTTGCCTACAAGTTTTTTTTTTTTGATAAATTGCCTACAAGTTTTGATTCTCCTAATGTACGAAAATTCCGAATTTGATTTTGGTTTAAATGGTATTTGTTAGAGATATATATTAGACATATTAGCCCAATGTAATAGGCTCAAGCCCATTCCTGATTTTAATAACACATCACGTTGCTAATATTAATATTAATAATTATTTATTTAACATGTTATCAGAGCCAAACTTCGTTCTTGGCATCAAACAAACATCTCTACACAACAAAGAAGATTCTCACATGCATATCACCATCAGAAGTCACATATGCTTGTCTGCTGGATCTAGACTCCACGGCATCTCGCAGCCGCCACGGCTCACTGCTGTGTCCAAGATCCACAAACTCAAGCAAAGCCGTGACTTAACTTTTCAGATCTATGCACATCAAGCCTTCGCCTGTCGAAACCGACACCACAGACGTGCTCCTCGGCCTCCCGTGAGGAAAACCTAGAAATCCGATCACCTGAAGCCCTGCCACGTGCCTCCACGCGCCTCAGTTGTCTTCGGAAAATCATCCACGCACCGCCTCAGATTCTGACTTCCGGATCGTGTTCTTGGTACACGCGCCGCCATGAAGGCCTCCTCGTCCACCGATCTAGAGAACCTGAAATTCTGGGCCTCAACCGAGCTAACACGCGCCTTAACGCGCCTCCCTAGTTTCTGGGTTCTCCTTCACGCGCCGGTGGAACACCCACGCGCCTGACACGCGTCGGATGACTTCCGCTGTTGTCATTTGACGTCACCAGATGACGTTATCACTCCACGTCAGCAGCCATGTCAGCACCTCCATATCAGCCCTAGTCCACGTCAGCGACACGTCATCAGCCATGTCAGCAGTGTCGTCTCGTCAGCACCACGTCACCTAGCTGACCGTTGACCAAACCGACCCGACCCGGACCACCCGGATCTGACCCGTGAGCACTTTGACTGTTGACTTTGACTCTGGACCAGTTGACTTTGACTTTTTGCGTTGACTTTTGACCAAAAGTCAAAATTTTCCAAAGGGCCTATCTTGCTCAGTTTTTCGCGTAGATTCCGATTTTGGCCTCCGTTTCTTCATTTGAAACTCCGAAATTGGACATTTGGCACATTCTTCATTGTGGTTTCTTCAAAGGCATTCTTCAAGGCATCTCTAAGTGATCTTCTCATGCTTATCCAACCTCAAGCCTTCATCAAGCTTCCGCCTTGAGTTTGAAGGAGGGTGTTAGAGATATATATTAGACATATTAGCCCAATGTAATAGGCCCAAGCCCATTCCTGCTTGTACTAGTAGTCTAGGGTTTAGTCACCTATATATACTCATGTTAGAGTTCATTGTAACACAGGTTATTGTACTACACTCTTATACATAATAAAGATGTAGCCCTTAAGGGATTCCTCCGTGGATGTAAGCCGTCAAGGCTGAACCACGTAACCCTCGTGTTCTCAATGTTCCTCCTCTATGCTTCCCCTTTCGCATCCATTCTAGCATACACAACATGGTATAACACATCACGTTGCTAATATTTATAATATGCTAATATTTAACAGTATTAATTCTCTCGCATCCATTTTTTAAAGAGAAATGATATGTCTACAACATTTTCACAATATTTTTACAACAAATCCTAAGTGTCAAGTTGTTACAGGTTGTTATTGTTAGGGCAAAAAAGTAATTTTAGTGTTAGGTTCAAATTTGAACCAATAACAACTAACCACTTGTGATTTGTTGTAAAAATATTGTGGATGTAGCATTTCTCTTTTTTAAAATATGCATTTTCTTGATTCACGTGCATTTTCATGTTTAACATATTTTTAAAATGGGTTTGGCTTACCTCCATAATTTTTTTTAACTAGAACCTTATTTTGTTTTAATGAGAAACTATCACATCAGCCACTAACTAAATAAAATGTGGATATTAGAGTCCACTACCACTTACTATTGTGTATTTAAAATAAAAGGAAATCTCTAATTAAAAAAATATTGGAGGTAAGCCAAACATTTTTTAAACATGGATTTTCACATTTCAAAATGTGTACACCAATGTATTAATTGTGAATATTAGATGAGAAGTACTTTTTTCCCTTTTTTGGATAAATCAAGAGTATGTTAACGCGTGCCCTTAGAACATTAGGACATTTGTTAAATGAGAAATGCTAGTACCACAAAATATCACAATTTTTACTACAACTATTGTTTTTTTAAAATAAAAGGAAATCTCTAGTTAAAAAAATATTGGAGGTAAGCCAAACATTTTTTACACATGGATTTTCACATTTCAAAATGTGTACACCAATGTATTAATTGTGAATATTAGATGAGAAGTACTTTTTTCCCTTTTTTGGATAAATCAAGAGTCTGTTAACGCGTGCCCTGTTAACGCGTGTCCTTAGAACATTAGGACATTTGTTAAATGAGAAATGCTAGTGCCACAAAAAATCACAATTTTTACTACAACTTGCCACATGGCGAGTTATGAGTGGTGGAGAAAAAATAATAGGTCCATAGGGTTACACATCTCCACCACTCATAACTTATTACCACATGGTGAGTTGTGGTAAAAATTGTAATATTTTTTGTGTCATTAGCATTTCTCTTTGTTAATGGATAATTTTAAGAAATATTTTATACTTTTATTCTTTTCTCATAAAAAAGTTTCTAAAAACATTTTCTAAATCAAGGCCTTTTGAGCACCCATTAACTTTTCCCATTTAATAATTAATAATTATATAAGTGAAGAGAGAGGGAGAATTTGAATTTTGGAAATACCATGAATAGATAGCCATTCGAGTAACAATGGCATGCAACAGTGGACAATATGTACGGCTGATTAATTGTTGCTATTGGTTCATGTTCTCTACAATATGCATTTTGAGTTTGATATCCGAAAATATTAGTGCTTTTAGAAAAAATTAAATTAAAATTTGGGGAAAGAGATTTGAATCTCAGATGTATTCCTTGAAAATATTAGAAGGTATCAAGTATCAACCAATTGAATTACAAAGTACTTGACAAATTAAATATCAAACAAGCATCAATGGTTTCATGTTTGTGAATAGAAAGATGAAAAAAAAAAAAGGGAAAATGGGACTACTTGAATCTGTAGGTTGTTACTCACTTGTGATTGTTGAAACCTGCCTTTTGGGCTTGTGATTGGTTGAAATACCAAATATTAAAAACCTCACATCACAAATCTACTTAAATTTTTTGTAAAATCTTTTGCCCTATGCAATCAAAACATTCATTAAAAAGAAAATCTAGTAAATTCTGAGAAATAATTTGTGTCAATTTACTTTCATCTTACAAGGCAAAGACAACAATTGTAATCCTTAGTTTATTAATTTACTAGCGTTATGCTTGTGCGATGCACGGTTTAATCAAAATTCATATGTAAATAATTTTTTTATTAATTTACTTAAAAATAAATGAATATTTTACTTTTAAGTTATATAATGAATGCATATTGTATGAGACTAAGGTATCATAAAATACATACATACATACATACATATATATATATATATATACACATGCACACATAATTGAATGGAAGATGGTACAAATACCTTAAAAAAAAATTATAAAATGATTTTTAATAATACATTGAACTTTAAGGCTCAATTAATCATATGTATTTAAATGGATAAACCTTGAATTTAATAATTAAAAACTATCGAAAACAACAATTGAAATCATATTTAAGTGGAAACCTCAATTCAATAATTAAAAACAATCTAAATTACTAAACATTTAAATTTTTGAAGTAGAGAGACTCATATGAGAATTTAATTTTTGTCATTGAAAGCATGAGAGAAGACACTGAAACTTGAAGTTTAAGTCCCGTGAGTATAAACTCATAAAACTTATAATTTTATTAAAAAAATAATAGCTAAATTAATTACAATTATATAATCAAAAGTAAAAATCACACAACATGTTTGTGTATATGCATGAAAAGAGAACTGAATTCAACATTTATTGTAGAAACAAATGTGGTGTAGTCTTACCCCTGTCTAGCTAATTCTTGTTATAATCCCTTTGTTTTGTGGGGAGAGAGAGAAAAATGCTACTTTTGACAAAAAAAGAAACGTTTTTTACAATTTTTTTTACTTTATCCAAAAATAGTTTTGGTAAATCGGTAAGAACAAATAACTTGCTATCTTTTGTTTTTTATGGAATATAAATAAAGATTAGATGAAGAACTTGAGAAGGATTAGATTACACTACGTTGCTGATTTTTTTAAAAAAAAATTTATAATACACATTGCTAATTTTTTTTTATTTTTTTTTATATAATAGGATTAGATGGATTAGATGAAGAATTTGAGAAAGATTAAATTACACTATGTTGTTGCTTTTTTCTTTTTCTTTTTTAATGATACACGTTTTTTTTTTTTTTTATAATACACATGCTATCTTTTTTTATATATAAATGTTTTCTTTTACGTGTAGTATAATAATTAAATAAGGATTAGATGGATAAAGAATTTGAATTGTAATTAAATTAAGATATTTATCAACTTAGAAATTATAGGAGAAGAAAAAATTAGGCGAAAATGCACTTTTGGTCCCTGCATTTTGGGCCTATTCACAATTTGGTCCCTAAATTGATTTAGCTCCTAGGTTAGTCCCTGATTTTTAAAAATCGTTTTTAAAATAGTCCTTACCATCAACCCAGTGACAGAAAATGCTGAGGTGGCAAACGGAATGTACTGTTTGCTGATGTGGCTAATAAAATAATAATAAAAAAATATATTTAAAATTTTTTAAATGCCATGTCAGCATTTTCTAAATTAAAAAAAGTCACGTCAGTTTAATTAAAAAAATAAAAATAATTTATATTTTTCAATTTCAATTTAATTCAAACTAAATTAAAAAAAAATTTTAATTTGATTTTATTATTATTATTATTATTATTATTGCTTTCATTATTTTTTAGCTAAGAACACAATAACTTGTTCTTCAAAATCCAAGAACAATCAAACCCAGATCAAGGGCACAATCAAACCTAGAACAATGCAATATTTCATACAAAATCCCTATCCTCCACCGAAACCTCCAGAACATGAAAAATTCATCAAACCCAAACCAAAACCAACATGAGAAAACCAACCCAGAAAAATCATCAAACCTCCAACCCAAAACTTCATCAAACAACGCCCCGCCAATCAACAACACCAAATCCGCCATCAACAACACCAAATCCACCTAGTCGAAGCCCAGTCCGAGTCACGGTCCACTAAACAGTACTAAAACAACCACCGATCTCCACCCCAACCAAACCCAGAAAAACCCAGCCCTCTCCAACAAAAACGACCACCCCGACCACCGATCTCCACCCCGACCAAACCCAGAAAAACCCAGCCCTCTCCAACCAAACCCAGCCATCTCCATCTCCAACCAAACCCATAATCCAAGACCCATGGATAACCGATCTCCACCTCTATTACCAACCACCCCACGGAAAACTAGAAAAACCCAAAGATTAGAGAGTCAGGTTTAGAGAGAGAGAGAGAGAGAGAGGGATTGAAAGCTTGAACAAAGAAAGATACAAAAAAATATATGCACCAAGAGACAGAGAAAGAGAGGATCTGGAAAAAAAAAAAAAAAAAGGATACAGACACAATCACACAAACACTCAGCATATTTATTTATTAAGTTATTTTTATTTTGATTTTTCTTTTTTTAGTTTATCTTAAAAGAAAGAAGAAAATGAAATAGATACAAACACAAACACAGACACGCCAGCCTAGAATGAGAAGGGGTGTTAACTTAATGTTTGTTTGTTAAGAAAGTTCAAGAAAAATTGAAACTATAAATTGTTTTCTCAATATTTAAAATTGAAAAACGGTTTTTTTTTTTTTTTTTTTGAATTTTTTCAGTTTAATTATTTTTATTTTTTATTAATTAAAATGCTAACTTGTCATTTTTAAAAGCAAAATAATTTTTTTAATATTATTTTATTTGCCACGTCAGCGATTAACATGCCACCTATGCACTTCGTTTGCCACCTCAGCATTTTCTGTCACTGGTTTAACGGCAAGGACTATTTTAAAAACGATTTTTAAAAATCAGAGACTGACCTAGGAGCTAAATCAATTTAGGGACCAAATTGTGAATAGGCCCAAAATGTAGGGACTAAAAGTGTATTTTCGCCAAAAAATTATATATATTTTTAAAAATCTAAAAAAAAATCTGCAATATGGTGTAGCCACTTGGCGCAACCACAGCTTAGATGGATTAGATGAAGAATTTGAGAAGGATTAGACTACACTACATTGCTGCTTTTTTTTTTTTTTTAATAATACATGTTGCTTTTTTTTTTTTTGGTAATACACGTTGCTACATTAGATGGATCGGATGAAGAATTTGAATTGTAATTAATTAAATTAAGATATTTATCAACTTAGAAATTATAGGAGAAGAAAAATTATATTTTTTTTATAATACATGTTGCTTTTTTTTTTTTTTTTTTGGTAATACATGTTGCTACCTTTTCTTTTTCTTTATATATATATGTAGAGTCACAATTTGCGGCCCAAGCCCAAAATGTATGGAGTCTTGGTCCAATGAGCCCAATACAATAAATTTGTAGAGAATGGATCAAAGAACTAGATCCTAATAAGCTGGACAACGGCTAGTATTGAATTGCATAACGATCAAACACAAATAAAGGATGCTAATACCAATAAACTTTCAGTTCGAGGAGGTTAAACTAGCCTATGATGATGACTCTTGGATATCAGAATGATTTTAGATTGCTATACTATTTTTTCTCTCTGTTTTTCGGTCCCTTCTCATGGAGGGTCTCTCCATTATATAGCTCCTTTTGGATCATCTTGGTCCTACACTTGTTGATCATTTGAGTCCCTACTTGAGTATTCGTCCCATCAAACACCCCTTTCAGCCTTCTGTGAGTTGTGATAGCCAAGGCAGCACTGTTCAGAAATCTTCTCCACATAAATGTTGCCAGAAAAGTAGATGCAATGCATTTAATGTGGTGGTAGCAGCTTTTCCTTAGATATTTTGAGTTTCCTTCCTTCTCGTATGTTTATGGGGCACATTTCTATTGCTAAAACCTTTTGGGAGGGTCACTTTAATTGCTAGAGTACACACTCAGACTACATTCATCGTATCCGAGGAGGGATTCCTCCTCGGATCACCTTCCATTCACCTCCAGCTTATGAGACTTTTACCGGGAATCCCTTAATAACTATTTCCTCCTCCTAGGACTTGTCAATGTTCTCAGACAAGGCCCAAGGCCCAATACACTATTTTGGGCCCTAGTCCCTACAATATATATATATATATATATATAGTAATTAAATAAGGATTATATGGATCAGATGAAGAATTTGAGTTGTAATTAAATTAAGATATTTATCAACTTAGAAAATATAGGAGAATAAAAATTATATTTTTTTAAAAAAATCTAAAAATCTATAAAAAAAAAAAAAAAAAAAAATCTGCGATATGGTGCAATCACTTGGCACAACCAACCACAGTTTAGATGGATTAGATGAAGAATTTGAGAAGGATTAGACTACACTACATTTCTACTTTTTCTTTTCTTTTCTTTTTTTTTTTTCTTTTTTTGTAATACATGTTGCTACCTTTTTTTTTTATAAATAAATGTTTTGTTTTACGTGTAGTATAGTAATTAAATAAGGATTAGATGGATCAAATGAAGAATTTGAATTGTAATTAAATTAAGATATTTATCAACTTAGAAATTATAGGAGAAGAAAAATTATATTTTTTTTATAATAAACTTTTTTTTTTTTTTGTAATACACGTTGCTATCTTATATATATATATATATATATATATATAAGTTTTATTTTACGTGTGGTATAGTAATTAAATAAGGATTAGATGGGGCTAGGGTTTCTCTCCTCACGTAGGAGTCTACTCTCTCGTTTTCTAAACGAGAATCTCCTTCCCTTAGGGCAACCTAAGGGTCTGTTTTTTCATTTTTTTCCAGTTCTTTGTTAGCGGCTGTTCACTCTGGTATTATGGCGGAGGAAGTGATTGAGAGTTTAGGGAATATGAAGTTTACGGTAAAGGAGGAAGAGGTTATTATGATATCTGAGGAGGCTAGGTTACTTGAGATTGAGAGGTGCAATTTGAGTTTAATTGGCAAATTTTTGACTTGCAAGGTGTTTAATAAAAGGGCGACATTATCAACAATGAGAAGAGTATAAGGGATACAGTCCGGCCTGCAGATTGTTAAGGTGGGAACGAACCTGTTTCAATTTAAGTTTCAGAGTGATTTTGATTTGAATCGTGTGTTGAAAGAAGGACCGTGGTGTTTTGATAATCAACTATTAATGCTCAAGAGATGGCATAAGGGGATGACAACAAGTAATGTGAAATTGGAGTGTGCAACTTTGTGGGTTTAGATTTGGGGAGCCCTTTTTGATATGCTTTCTGCTAAAGTAGCGACTGAAGTAGGGAGTAGATTGGGTACTGTGGAAGATGTTGAAAGGCGTCGAAGACAAGATATGCAGAATTTTTTCATGAGGGTCCGGGTTGCTTTGCCTATTTCAAAACCTCTAAGGCAAGGTGGTTTTATTTCAGATTCTAATGGGGTATGCACATGGGTAACGTTTAAGTATGAGAGGTTACTTATTTTCTGTCATTATTGTGGACTTCTTGGACATGATTTATGCCATTGTGCTAGTCACTATGCTGTGGAGAAAAATGGTGGGGAGATAGAGTACCAATATGGAGATTGGCTGAAGGTTGCAGGTAGCTGACAACGATCACCACATAAGGAAGAGACGGAGGAGGAGACTGGTGCATGGAGGTCTGAAAATCTGGGAGAGAATTTCTCTCAACATTCTGATTAGGCTGAGAATCAAGGGAGAGAGGTGAGCAGTTAGATGGTGTGCCACGAGAAACAAGGAGTAGAAGAGGTTGATAATGATACGGTACTTCTGGAGGTTGTGGATAAACGCCAATCTAATCCTATTGATGTTGATATGGAAGTGGGCAACTTGAATGAAAATTATGAGGAAAAACGAGTAGTGGACAAGCTAATGTCAGATGATGTGGGCTCGGATGTGGGGAACTTAGAGTCAAATTTGGAGATGCCACAAGTAGATCAGGGAGCTAGGCTGAACGACCATCATGGGCCTAAACAAAAATCTACCTGGACTAGAATTATGAGGATGGACTATGGGCTAGGAAGTTTCACTAAAGCATTTGAAGGTCCAATACTAGGGAAGAGAGTTAGTGAGCAGTACTCGAATCTCTCTTTCTCACATGCAGAGGAAGTTTAGAAGGTGAAACATGGGAAATTATCTTCAACTCTTGTAAATGGATCGGTAAGGGTGGACAACCATCCTTATCGGGAGCAATGAAACTCTTAAGTTGGAACTGCCAAGGGCTTGAGAACCCTTGGACAGGTCGAAGCCTTCACAAAATTGTGAGGGAACAAGCTCCCAATGCGTGTTTTCTAATGGAAACAAGGTTGGATAAAGAAGGATTTAATAGACTGTATGGTGAGTTGCCTTACCCGCATAAAATCATTGTTAAAAAACCGGATATGGGTGGCGGGTTGGCTTTAATTTGGAAGGAAGGGGTAGTGTTAGATTTGATTAATTACACAGATTTGTGCATTGGTGATTTTAATGCAATCATTTAGTCTACAGAAAAGCTCAGCAAAAGACCGCCTCAAGCGAGCCAGATTGATGCTTTCCGTGCTTCCTTGGAGGTTTGCCAGTTGGAGGATTTGGGGTTTAAAGGATATCCATATACCTGGAATAATAAAAGACCGGGTGATGCAAACACAAAACTCAGGCTAGACAGAGATGTTGCAACAAAGGAGTGGAGAGACAAGTTCCAGCTAAGTTCTGTAACTCATCTTCCTCCTCATAAGTCAAATCATCTTCCCATTATTCTTCAAACAGAACATATGAAGCCGTGAAAGGGTAGAAAAGGCTTTAAGTTTGAGGAAAATTGGTTGCTTTGGGAGGATTGTGAGGAGGTTATGTTAGAGGCCTAGATGGTTGGTGAGGCTGGGGGTCACGGGTTAGGGTTGATTCAACATAAAATAAAGTGTTGTGGTGAGGCTTTAAGGGCTTGGCGTTCAGCTAAAACAAACCTGAATACTGAGGAAATTAAACAACTGTAGAAAAGGCTGGAACTGTTAAATATGAAGGAGACTACTGAAGATGTGCGGGCTAAATTTTTGGGTGCAAGCAAAACATTGGATGATTTACTTTTAAAGCAGGAGATTTTTTGGGCTTAGAGATCTAGAGTGGCTTGGCTAAAACATGGAGACAAGAACACAAAATTTTTCCACTCAAATGCTTCACAGCATAGAAGGAGAAATCATATAAAGGGGATAAAGAACTCTGAGGATGATTGGGTAGAGGAGGAGGAAGATATAGCTGTGGTGGCGGCTGATTATTTTGATAACTTGTTTACTGCAGGTACATGTTCTCAAACTGATTATTGCCTCAATACTGTGCCTTACAAGCTGACCCCAGAAATGCAACAGGAGCTAACTTGTGATTTTACTGCTAAAGAAATCAAGGTTGCATTGTTCCAAATGGGGCCAACCAAGGCACTTAGGCCTAATGGTATGAACGCACTTTTTTTCCAAAAATTTTGGCATGTGGTGGATGAGAGTGTTATTAATGTTGTCCTGGATTATTTTAATTCCGATGTCATGGATCCTACTATAAATCATACCCACATTGTGTTGATCCCTAAAATAAAGTCACCTAAGAAAATGTCTGATTTCCACCCTATTAGTTTATGTAATGTTATTTACAAGATTATATCCAAAGTTTTGGCTAACAAGTTGAAACAAATTCTCCCAAGTATTATAACCCCTACCCAAAGTGCTTTTGTTCTAGGGAGACTCATCATAGACAATGTATTGGTGGCCTACGAAACCTTACATACCATGCACTCTCAAAAAAAAGGCAAAAAGGGCTCTCTTGCTTTGAAGCTTGACATTAGTAAGGCGTATGACCGTGTTGAGTGGCAATTCCTACAGGGTATTGTGGCAAAGTTGGGTTTTCCAGTCACTTGGATTAATTGGGTGATAGGGTGTATCACCACGCCTTCTTTTTCCATTCTTATTAATGGGAAGCCATATGGCAACATTAGGCCATCTAGGGGGATCCGTTAGGGTGATCCTCTATCAGCATACCTGTTCTTGTTGTGTGCTGAGGGTTTTACTTCTTTCTTGGCAAAGGCTAAGATGGACAAGCGAATTAAGGGTGTATCTATTTGTAGAAGGGCGCCAACAATCTCAAATTTAATGTTTACAGATGATTCTATTCTCTTTTGACGGGCAACTACTGGAGAGGTGCAGGTGATTAATGAGATGCTACAGGTTTATGCTAATGCTTCAGGCCAGTGTATTAATATGGAGAAGTCATCGGTTTACTTTAGTAGCAATAATCGTGGTAACCATAGGGATGAGATTGTGTCACTCTTGGGTGTGAAGGAGATGGAGCGATTTGATTCTTATTTGGGTTTACCAACATTGGTGGGTCAAGCAAAATACCAAACTTTTTCTTTCTTGAATGATAGAGTTTGGAAAAAATTGCAGGGTTGGAAGGGGAAGATGTTATCCAAGGCGAGGAAGGGAGTGCTCATCAAGGCAATCGCTCAAGCTATTCCTACTTATACCATGGGGGTATTTCAATTACCGGTGAAATTGTGTGATGAACTCAACTCCTTGTGTGCTAAATTTTGGTGGGGGCAAATAGGTAATGAGAAGAAAATTCATTGGAAGAGTTGGGATTGTCTAACTCAACCAAAAACGGAAGGGGGTATGGGCTTTAGAGATTTGAGGTATTTCAATCTTGCTATTTTAGCCAAGCAAGATTGGAAATTGCTAAAAAATCATGAGTCACTAATGTGTAAATGCTTCAAGGCCAGATATTTTCCTCAGTGTAATTTTCTTCATGCAAAAGACTCTCCAAACAGTTCTTTTGTTTGGAAAAGTATGGTGGCTGCCTTACCAATTTTGAAGAGTGGGTGTTGTTGGAGAGTAGGCAATGGAGAGTCCATTGAGGCTACTAAGGATAAATGGATTCCAAACTACCTTTCAAATAAAATTCTACATCCGGTGCATGGTATGGAGGAAGGCTGGAGAGTATCGGATCTTATTGATTGGGACATTCATGGGTGGAAAAGGGACATCATTATGGCACACTTTAATCGGGAAGAGGCTGAAGCTATTTGTAGAATCTCATTAAGCCGAAGGGTTGTGGAGGATTCAGTGGTATGGCTAAATAATAAGAAGGGAGAGTATTTAGTTCGGTTTGGGTACCATCTAGCAGGTGTTGAGGAAAGCTGGCTGGGCCGAATCATCAAATAGGAGTGGAAGGCAGCAGCTGTGGAGCATGTTATGGAAGCTGAAACTACCTGGGAAAATTAAAATTTTTGGCTGGAGGGCATGCCATGATATTCTTCCCACATGGATGAGTCTAGCAAAACGAAAAGTTGTGCCGGAAAGCTTGTGTCACTGCTGCCAGAGGGAACCCGAGGATGTTGTTCATGTTATATGGGGGTGTGGAGCAGCCCAAGATGTTTCGGTAGGAAGCCTCACCGTGTTGCAGAAAATTCGGACTAACCATTGTGATTTTTTGCAGCTTGTTGAATCGTTGGCGGACAGGTTAGATGCAACAAAATTGGAGCTTTTCCTTATTCAATCTTGGCTCATCTGGAATCAAAGGAATGTTGTTGTCCATGGTGGCCATTTGAAGGACCCACAGTGGTTGAATAAGAGGGCAGTTGAACTATTAGACGAGTACAAGAAATCACAAGCAAGGATGGTTATCTCCAATGCAACACCAAGATGCCGCAGCTACTAGCAGCCCCCTGTGCAGGAAGTCTACAAATTAAATTTTGATGCAACGGTCTTCTTAGATATAAATTGCTCTAGTGTTGGCACAATAGTTTGAAACCATGTAGGTGAGGTGATGGCTGCTATGTCGGCAAAGGGAGAGTATGTGCACAATAGCGATGAAGCAGAAGTTTTGGCATGTCGCAAAGCCTTGGAGTTTGCGATGGAAGCTGGCTTCTCAAATCTGGTAATTGAGGGAGATAATTCAAATGTCATGAGAGCACTTTCGGCATCTGCAGTAAACAATTCCTTTTATGGGCATGTAGTTGATGACATTAGATCTTATTTTTTAGGTTGTCAATCTGTTGGTCTTAGCTGTGTTAAAAGGGAAGGGAACATGGTGGCTCATTCCTTACATAGATTTGCTAGGAATATTGTGGATGCTTTGTATTGGATGGAGGATGAGCCCTCACTTGCTGTAGATGCTTTGCATTATGATCATTTACATATTAATGAACAAGTGAATCTTTCATTTTCAAAAAAAATAAGGATTAGATGGACCAGAAGAAGAATTTGAATTATAATTAAATTAAGATGTTTATTAACTTAGAAATTATAGGAGAATAAAAATTATATATATTTTTAAAAATCTAAAAAAAAAAAAATTTGCGATATGGTGCAGCCACTTGGCAACAACCACAGTTTCTAAGCCCAACTTTTATTATATAGTATATGATTTGAGAATCAATGATAATACTTATTATTGTTATTATTATTTTTTTTAATAGGAACTGTAATCCTTAGTTTTTTTTTTTTTTTTTTTTTGAGAGAATTTCAACCTATGGCATCCGCTTCTGATGATAGCTCTTTATCATCAAACTAAAACATCAATCAATTTTTGGTGTAGGCGAGAATTGAACCCCATATCTCTTATACAACCATCAGAGACTTTACCAGTTTATCTAACTGGAACCCACGTAATCCTTAGTTGATACTTGAAAGTATTGATAGTATTCATGGCATAACGAAAGGAAAAAAAATGATCTTTTATAATAAATAAAAAATTGACTGAAATCTTTTATAAACTGAAAGCACTGAAAGTGACTATTTTTGGTGTGTGTGATCTGATTAGCAATTTATTTATTTTTGCAACATAAAGAATTAAAAAAAAATGACTGAAATCTTTTATAGCTTATTTATTTTTGCAACATAAATTTTTTTTCCTAATTGGGCCACCCACAAGATCAAAAAATAAATTAATATAAAAATAGTAAATTTTCCGCTGCCAGGAGTTGAACCTGGATTCTTTAATCCATAAGAATTGCCAATGTGCTACAGCGGATTTTATGTTCAACAATGCATCGGTTTTTATTTTATGTAACGAATTCAAAAAGGCTTAAATACAAATAAATAAATTTCACTTTATACCTTATATTTAAGTTGTTAACAAATTAAACACTTAACTTTTTTTAATAAGGATATATTTATAAAATAAATCAGTCCAAAATATGCATATTACATAAATTGGAAGAATTTATATCACAGTCAAGGATCATTGGCCACGAGAAGGTATTTTATGAGATATCTCTCTCACAACATGTGGGACTCACAGATGTTGTGAGAGACATGTTTTATAAAATTGTCTTATAAAATAATTTTTTCTTTAACCGTGCATAATCATATTATTAGACTTTTTGTAATATTGCAGTGAAATTACAATCACTTTCATCGGTTCAAGCCAAAAAAACTTCAAAAAACTCATATAGAGTTTTCAATCACATTCAAATTTACAAAATGATCCAAACTTAGATTAAAATTCCCACATAAACTAGATGCCAAATGTCACATATAATTAAGATGTGAGGGAATTTTTCAAATATGAATTCAAAAATCAAACTAATGGAATTTCCAAATCTGAACTTTACAACTAATTGATGAGTTGTACACATCATATTTAGTTCATGAATTAGTTTAGTTCGTAATGAACTTAAAATGATGTTTTTATTTATTTTTTTTTTCAGTCTCCCAAAACTTAAAAATGATTATTTTAATTTTTAACAAATTTAAAGTGATTTATATTTAGTCAAATAGAATGATGATGTATCAGTTTTAGTTGACCTAAAATTTGTTCATGGACTAAGCTCTAGCAACTAATAGTATATTGAAGCCAAAACAAAAAAACAAAAAACAAAAAATTGAAGAAAAAAAACCCAAAACTAAGATTAAAAAAAAAAGGTATACAAACATGCCCTTTATGTTTTTAATCTATTTGGTACTTACTACAATACCCTCATTCCCGCCCATTTAAATTTTAAAGTACACATTTCCAAATATTTGTTTTTTAAAAAAAAGTGCCAAGAAAGACTGTCTTCTTTGTCTTCCTCTCCATTCCAATTCCAATTTCACAACCTAACAAAATCCCTAACCTAGAAATTGAATCCTCTTATTAAAGTTATTATACCCCCAATTGCTAATTAATTGTTGCTATTGGTTCATGATCTCTACAATATGCATTTCAGTTTGATATCAGAAAATATTAGAGCTTTAAAAAAAATTAAAATTAAAATTTTGGGGGAAGAGATTTGAATTTTAGATGTATTCGTTAAATATAGAAAGTATCAAGTATCAACCAATTAAATTACAAAGTTCTTGACAAATTAAATATCAAACAAGCATCAATGATTTCATGTTTGTGAATAGAAAGATGAAGAGAGAAAAAAAAAATGTAGAATGGTACTACTTGAATCTGTGGGTTGTTACTCACTTGTGATTGGTTGAAACCTTCCTTTTGGGCTTGTGATTGGTTTAAATACCAAAATATTAAAAACCTCACATCACAAATCTACTTAAATTTTTTGTAAAATCTTTTGCCCGATGCAATCAGAAAATTCATTAAAAAGAAAATCTAGTAAATTCTGAGAAATAATTTGTGTCAATTTACTTTCATCTTATAAGGCAAAGACAACAATTTTAATCCTTAGTTTATTTATTTATTTGAGAATCGATTGTAATCCCTTTTTTTTTGGGTAGGAATTGTAATCCTTAGTTGATACTTGATAGTATTGGTAGTATTCAAGGCATAACGAAAGAAAAATGATCTTTATTAAAATTTTTTTTTTTGACTGAAATCTTTTATAAATCTGAAAGCACTTAAAGTGACTATTTTCGGTATGTGTGATTTGATTAACAGTTTATTTATTTTTGCAACATAATTTTTTTTCCTAATTGGGCCACCCACAAGATCGAAAAAATAAAATAAAATGTGTGTGATTTGATTAGCAGTTTATTTATTTTTGCAACATAATTTTTTTTTCCTAATTGGCCCACCCACAAGATAGGAAAAAAAATAAATAAAAACAAAATTTACTAATTGGGCCACCCACAAGATCGAAAAAATTATTAAAAAAAATAGAGTAATACTATAGGCACAAATTATTTTACAATATTTTTACAAAATATTGATGTGACCAATTTCTTATTGGTTTTCATTTAAGCCCACCATTAATATCACTTTTTCATTTACCAATAATCATTCATCATATCAGTAGTTTGTAAAATTATTTATAAAATAGTTTATATCTCTAACATTATTCAAAAATATGTGTGTGATTTGATTAGTGGTTTATTTATTTTTGCAATATAAATTTTTTTTCCTAATTGGCCCACCCACAAGATTGAAGATCGAAAAAAATAAATAAAAACAAAATTTCCTAATTGGGCCACCCACAAGATCGAAAAAAAAAAAGTGTGATTTGATTAGGAGTTTATTTATTTTTGCAATATAAATTGTTTTTCCTAATTGGCCCACCCACAAGATCGAAAAAAATAAATAAAAATAAAAATTTTCCTAATTGGGCCGGGCCACCCACAAGATCGGAAAAAATATATATATATAATGTGTGATTTGATTAGCAGTTTATTTATTTTTGCAATATAAATTTTTTTTCCTAATTGGCCCACCCACAAGATTGAAGATCCAAAAAAATAAACAAAAACAAAACTTCCTAATTGGACCACCCACAAGATCGAAAAAAAATAAATAAAAATAAAGATTTTCCTAATTGGGCCCCCCACAAGATCGGAAATAAATAAATAAATATAATGTGTGATTTTATTAGCAGTTTATTTATTTTTGCAATATAAAATTTATTTTCCTAATTGGCCCACCCACAAGATCGAAAAAAATAAATAAATAAAAATTTTTCCAATTGGGCCACCCACAAGATCGGAAAAAAATAATTATAATGTGTGATTTTATTAGCAATTTATTTATTTTTCCAATATAAATTTTTTTTCCTAATTGGCCCACCCACAAGATCGAAAAAATAAATAAATAATATCCTAATTGGGCCACCCACAAGATCGGAAAAAAATAAATATAAAAAGGAAAAAAAATTTAAAAAAAAAATTCCTAATTGGGCCACCCACAAGATCGGAAAAAAAATAAATATAAAAATATAAAAAGGTTTCCGCTGTCAGGAGTTGAACCTGGATTCTTTAACCATGAGAATTGCCAATGTGCTACAGCAGATTTGGAGTTCTGTACTGTATCGGTTTTTATTTTATCTAATGGATCGAAACAAGCTTAAATACGACAGATAAATTTCACTTTATAATTTATATTCTAAGTTGTTAACAAATTAAACCCTAAGTTTTTAAATAAGGATATATTTATAAAATAAATCTGTCCAAAATACGCATATTAAATAAATTGGGAGAATTTATATCATAGTTGATGATGCACGAAAATCAATATGCTGAAATGCTCCGAACTATGATAATGACTGTAAATCCTGAAAAGAGAGAAAGAACTATCAAAGGTGACCGGCGTCACCCGGCCCAAGGGCCCTCCGATGGTTAAGTCAATTTTCTCTCTAGGATACAAAAATGGAAAATAGTGAATAGTAGAACTTACTTTTGGGAGATGGGCCCTGCTCCTTTTATAGAGAGTTTGACGTGGGTTTACTTGTTTGGGACCTGTCACTATTGTGGGTGATGTTGGTGGTTAATGAAGAAAGTGGGGTATATGGAACGAAGTGTGTGGAATTCCTTCCACATACCAAGTAACATGCATGTTTTGCTTATGTAAAACCTTTAGAGAATCATTAGCAGAATTTACCAAGTACAATTTAGTCGTCCATATGTGTAGCCGTCTATAACATGTTGTCCATGGATGACTTCTTTTTGGCGAGTCCCATCATTCACAATGAAGGGTCTTGTTGATATGTTGTCATTCTATTGTGGTTTTCCTTGGGTGTGATTAATATATGGACGACAACCAAGGACGAGCCATACTTAGTTGATCCCCATCAGTTGCCTCCTTGTCCTTGTGTTGTCTATCATTGCAGTGATAAATTTTTTTTTTTTGACACGTGGCGCAATTTTGAGGTTTGTTCATCATGTAATTTCGTTCTTTAAAGCAAATGCCACATGTCCTCATTTGATTAGTCTCGTTATTTCAATGATTGGGTCTGTCGCCTATAAATAGTGGAATTTCTCTCCTACCCTCTCACATTTCTCATATTTTCTCCTCTGACCTTTGTCGTCCAGCGCTTCATCTAGGAGTTTCCGTCTTTAGTCACCCTCGTTTAGAGCCAAGTATCCTCATTTTCTCATCTTTTAGGCTTTTCTTCAGTTTTCAAAATGTCTGAAATCATTGTGTCTTCGTCTAGCAATAGTGATGATAGGGAGATAGATGAGTACCATGATAGCAGTTTTAGTGGTAGTAGCTTTGATAGTAGTAGTAGTGGGGGAAACACCATAGACGAGGAATATACATCTAGGGTTCCTGGAATTCCTTTATACATCTTACAACAGAAGATGAGGATGAGGATGGCTTTTGATTCACTTGCTGGCACATCCACTAATGTTCCTTTGTCTCATTCAAGTGAAGAAGAGACTTTATATAGCCATGCAATAGACATTCCTTTAAAGACCGACGAGAAAAAACTCGCTTCCCTTAGGAGTTAGTACCAGATCCCGGACGACCTTAATCCTCGATTGGGTGTTCGTGGTGAATGGTGTAGCCATCCTCATCTTGGGTTAGGTATCTATGAAGCTTACCTTTTTAGAGGACTTAGATTGCCTTTTAACGCTGTAATGCCCCAATTTGATTGATTGTGTGATGTGTGTGGGTGTGTGATGAGTCCCACATTGGGTATTTACTGGGTTGAACTGGGCTTTATTAACAACTAGAAAGAGCTTCAATTGTGACTAGTCATTTTGAGGTATAGCGCAGATGTGGCTAGCACTTTTTCCTTGGGTCGTTACATATGGTATCAGAGCCAGCCCAGTAATCCTGTGTGGGTTTAGAGACACTACCCCACAAAGTGGGCCCTAACGAGGACGTTAGGGATTTAAGTGGGGGAGATTGTAATGCCCCAATTTGATTGATTGTGTGATGTGTGTGGGTGTGTGATGAGTCCCACATTAAGTATTTACTGGGTTGAACTGGGCTTTATTAACAACTACAAGGAGCTTCAATTGTGACTAGTCATTTTGAGGTATAGCGCAGATGTGGCTAGCGCTTTTTCCTTGGGTCGTTACAAACGCTTTTGCCAGAGAAATACTCACTAGATTAGGTTTAGGAATTAACCAGCTTAATCCCAATGCATGGAGGCTCATTGTCTCTATGTAGGTTTTGTGGAGGGAAGTATTTGATGGGAATCGTCCTCTCACTGTGGACGAGTTCCTATACTGTTACAAGCCCTCAGAAATTAGTCAATCCCTAGGTTTTTACCAATTTTCAGCTAGGGGTTCAAATTGTAGATTGGTGAGATCCCTCCCTACATTTGATTGGAAGTGGAAGACAGAGTTCTTCTTTGTCTTTGGGTTATGAGCAGGAAACCTTGTTGAGGTAGGCAGGGAACCATTTCCTCCCTATACTAGTGAAGTGGGGAATCTTCGTCTTGAAGGTATGTTCTTTTTCTTCATTACACTTTCGCTTATATTATTGTACTCGTCTAACCCCCCCCCCCCTTTTTTTTTGTGCAACCGTAAAACGACCTATCTTGTCTAACTTTTATTTAGACCGCGTCTAGCGAGCTCGTTCTTACATGGATAGGACGTTTCGCTGCCTAGTGACACTTTGCCATCTTGAAAGTTGGGGACTTGGCCCTGAACCTATTGAAGAGGCGCTTGCTCACGAACTTACAAACCGAAGATATAAGTTTTCTCTTATTGTATTTTTTTTACTTGTTTCATCTCAAAAGCTAACACTCTTTTTTCTTTTAGGAATGGCAACCATGAAAGAAAATAAAGGGAAAGGCTCGGTGGACGAGGAAATCGTGTAAGAGACTCACTCTCAGCCTCATCCAACTACTAGAGATAAGAGAAAGACTTTATCTAGGACTGTGGACTTAAATAGTCTTCCAAGCTGATAGAGCCACAAGAAGTCAAAACATGGGTTGTCCAAGTCTGCAGTCGTCAAGCCTGGTTCCATTGTTCCTCTTGCCTCTGCCAAATCACCTTCTGCACAGGTCCTTAATTTGGACTCGTCAACCCTGTCAAGGTTACTTCATCCAAAACAGCTAAAACTACTTCGTCTAAGCCTCTTAGAAGCATTCCTATGACTCTTCTTAAGAACGAAGATCTTGCCTAGGAGAAGTTTCAACAAGTGATCAATGACGAGGACATTACTGTGTGCTATGACATGTCCTTGAAACAATTTGAACATTCCACAGTTCATGATCTCTTTAAGGTTCACCCTTTTTTTTTTTTTTTGCGTCTTGAATTTTTCATATTTAATATTCTCGTCCACTCATCTTTTCAACCAATTTGGTTTGTAGGTTATGTCAAAGTTCATGGCAACGTCCAAACAAACTACTGAGATGGACCATGAAAGGGTTAGGTTAGAGGCCAAAATCTATGATATGGAGAAAGAGTCAAGTTGCAGGACGGGGGAAAGGATGAAGCTTGAGGCTAAAGTGTTGGAGTTGAAGAATTTGGCAGAGTAATTAAGGACAGACATAGTGGAGAAGGACGCTCATCTGGATCATTTGCAGAAGCAAAATGAAGAGCTTAGATTGTCCTCTAAACAAGCCAAAGACGAAGTGATCAAGGAATTCAAATCGTCCAAAGCATTCACTGATCTTCTGGACACGAACTATGCAGCAGGCTTCGAGGATTTTCCTATGGACGCTATTGAGCTATTCCCTGAAATAAACTTCGATCCTATCAAGCTTTTTACTGAAGCTGAAAGTTCCTTACTCTAGACAAGTTCAGAAGATCTGAATGTTGAAGACGATGCTTCCACTCCTTTCCTCGTCAAAGACGACCCTAAGTCTGATGGCAATGCCCCCAGTGGTTTATCTCCATGAAATGATTTCTATCTCTCTTCTCCTTCTTCCTTTTTTTATTTTTATTTATTTATTATTTAAGAAAGGGTCTACTGTTTTGAACCACTTTATATTTATCCAAGTACATTTGGTTTGTCCATGTTTAAAGATGAATCTTGATACAATTGCCTTGTTTAGGCTTAACTTTGTTAAGGGTTTTTGGACGATGGTCGTCTACCCTTTTTATTTATGAATGTACTTTTATCTATATTGTGATTGCCAAATCTAATTCCAAGTGTTTTTCATCCATGTTTTGGACTTCATTTTGGAATGTATATTTTCCTTGTCCTTAGACTTATTCTTGAAACTCCTCTTTTTATTTTTTTTATTTTTTTTTTATTCATAGCTTGGATTATATAATTGGTTGGATGTGTCGTCCATGGAATGTTGCATGCATGCTTTTCTTTCGTCCTTAACTTTTTGGACGAGTTTAGTTGAGAAGTTTATTCTTTCCCTTGGTTATGGCCTTTTTATGGCAATTTGCCTCCTTTTTATTAAGGATGGCTTATGACGATATATCTCTGTGTCCAGAGATTTTAAACGTCTTTAATTTGTCATGGACGTTAATCTCACAGTACACTTAAATTAGAGAATTCAAGCAACTTTATATACAATAATTGTTCATAACATCGTCCATAAACATCAGAGAACTTAGTACATAGCAATTCAAAGACATCGTTTATGCTAGTACTTAGTCCTTTTTAGGGAATTTAAATTACTTTATGTACAAAGGGACTTTGTTCATGACATCGTCCATAGCACATTTTTAGGGAATTCAAAACACTTAGAAATATAACATACTGTTTCAAACATAAACATTGGAATATAATATAAACAAACTACTAATAATCATAAGTAATCCTTAATCTCGTCCAAGCTGACCTTCCTGACGAGTCACTTTTACTAGTAGTACTTTCTCAGATGCTACACGTTCCATGGGTGTTCCAGCTTTCGTCTATCTAGGGCTTCCAAGTAGTATGATTCTCGCCTTTTGGAGTTGATGACTCTGTATGGCCCTTCCCAGTTAAGCCCTAACTTTCCATGAGCAGGATTCTTTGTAGCTAGAGACACCTTCTTCAAGATAAGATCTCCAATATTGAACTATCTTGGCTTCACCAATGCATCATGATGCTTGGACATCAAATTTTTGTAACGAGCCACCCTTCGCTCTGCATCCATTCATACCTCGTCCATAAGATCAAGGCTTAGACAAAGCTGCTTTTCGTTCTCTTCGTTGTCGTAGTGAGTCACCTTGTAGCTAGTTAAGCCAACTTCTGCAGGTATGACCGCGTCACTTCCATACGCTAACTTAAAAGGGATCTCTCTAGTTGGGGTCTTTACCGTCGTCCTATATGCCCAAAGGACACTGGGTAGTTCGTTCAGTCATATTCCCTTCGCCCCTTCAAGCTGGGTCTTGATGATTTTCAACAATGACCGATTTGCAACTTCAACTTGTCCATTGGCTTATGGATAGGAAGGGGAGGAATAATGATTTTTGTTCCCCAATTGCTTGCAAAAGTCTCTAAAGAGCGCATTATCAAATTGGCGTCCATTATCCGATATGAGTACCCTAGGAATTCTGAAGCGGCATATTATATTCTTCCAAACAAAATTTCCGACATTTTGCTCAATGATCCTTGCCATGGGCTCCACTTCCACCCATTTTGTAAAGTAATCAATTTTTACTATTAAGAACTTCATCTGTCTTGTCCCTATGGGAAAGGGACCAAGAATATCAAGTCCCCACTGGACAAAGGGCCAAGGGGCTACCATTGGAGTAAGATACTCTAATGGTTGCCTAGGTATGTTACTATACCTTTGACACTTATCACATGCTTTTACATAGGCTTTAGCATCTGCTTGCATAAACGGCCAGTAATACCCCGCACGAACTGTCTTATAGATGAGGGATCTAGCCCTTGAATGATTTTCGCAAACTCCTTCATGGACATCTCTTAAGACATAAAGAGACTCGTCTGGATTCAAACATCTTAGGTAGGGTTAAGAAAAACCCCTTTTATACAACACCTCGTCCATGAGGACAAACTTTACAGCTCTTACCCTTCGTCTCCTTGCTTCTTCTATATCTTGAGGGAGTATTCCATCTTTAAGATAAGATACAATTGGGGTGGTCCAGTTGTTAACTCCATCTATTTGATTTACTTCCAGAATATCTATGCTCGGAACATTCTGGACTTTAACTTGATCACCTATCATTTTGTCTGAAGACGCTGTCTTAGCCAAAACGCCAACTTCTGTGTTCTCTTCCTTTGGTATTTACTGAAATTGGGCTGTTGTAAAGCCTTTGATGCACTGCTTAACTTTTTCTAAGTATCTCTTCATTTGTTCTTCTTTGGCTTCACACATCCCATTTACTTGGCTTATCACCAATTGTGAATCTCCCTAGACGAGGATTGAGTCTGCTCCGAGTGATTTGACTAACTCCAAACCTTGAAGTAAGGTTTCATATTCAGCTTCATTGTTAGTTGCCTGGAACTATAGACGGACGACATATTCCAAATGATCCCCTTCTGGTGATTGCAAGACTATCCTAATTCCTCCTGCATGCTGTATGGACAATCCATCTACATGGACGATCCACTACCTCACCCTTTGGTCTTCATCTTCTTTAGCAGGAGTAAATTTAGCAATGAAATCTACAAGGACTTGGGCTTTTATTGCTTTCCTTGGCTTATATTTCACATCAAATTCACTAAGTTCCACTGCCCACTGGATCAACCGTCCAGCGGCCTCTAGCTTATTCATAGCTTTCTTCAACAAGTGGTCTATTAGTACGTTGATTACATGAGCTTGGAAATAAGGTCTGAGCTTCCTCGCTACTGTTACCAATGAAAATGCTAACTTTTCCATCGGTTGATACCATCCTTCAACTTCTCTCAATGCTTTGCCGGTGTAATAGATGGGTTTTTGTATCTTTCCTTCTTCTCTAATCAAGGCTGAACTCACTGCGTGGGGAGACACCGCTAGATAGAGATATAACTTCTCTCCTGGTTTGGACGGGCCCAATAGTGAGGTTGAAGCAAGATAAGTCTTCAAGTCTTCAAATGCTTGTTGACACTCATCTGTCCATTCAACTGCTTTCCTTAATACTCTGACAAACGGTAAACACTTGTCAGTGACTTTTGAAACAAACCTGTTTAGGGCCGCCACTCATCCAATAAGGCTTTGGACGTCCTTAATATTCTTCTGAGGTTGCATGTTCAAGATTGCCTGGATCTTATTAGGGTTGGCTTCAATCCCCTTTTGTGAAACCAAAACTAAGGAACTTCCCTGATGCAACTCCAAAAGCACATTTGCTCGGGTTTAGCTTCATCTTATATTGCCTAAGTGTATGAAAGGTTTCTTGAAGATCGTCCAAATGCTGCGTCTCTCTCACACTTTTCACTAACATATCATCCATGTATACTTCTACGTTCCGCCCGATTTGTGGATGAAACATATGGTTGACCAGCCTCTAGTAGGTAGCCCCTGCATTCTTCAACCCAAACGACATTACTTTGTAACAAAACAAGCCTTGGCTCGCTACGAAGGATGTCTTCTCCTGGTCTGCTTCATCCATCTTAATCTGATTGTACCTTGAAAAAGTGTCCATGAAACTCAGCGGCTAGTGTCCAGCTGTTGAATCTACAAGCTTATCAATATGGAAGAGGATAACTATCCTTAGGGCATGCTTTATTAAAATCTGTAAAATCCACCCACATCCTCTATTTGCCATTGGCTTTTTTGACCATCACTACATTAGCTAGTCAGTTAGGATAATAGACTTTGCAAATGAATTCCATAGTGACTAACTTCTGGACTTCTTCTTTAATAGCATTATCTCGTTTTGGGGCAAACACTCTTTTTTTATGAACAGGCTTGTAGGATGGAGATACATTCAAACGATGAGTAATCACATCTGGATCAATCCCGGGCATGTCTTCATGGCTCCTAGCAAAAACATCTATGCTTCTTTTGAGGAATTCAATGAGATCCTGCTTTGTCTTTTCTTCCTTGCTTGTCCTAATCTTGGTAAACTTCTCCGGGTTGGACTCATCTAATGGTACTTCTTCCAATACTTCAACTGGTTCAGCCAACGTCCTTCTTTCTTCAATGTTCATTGTCTGCATATGCTCGTCCATAGCTAGCATCGCTAAATAGCATTCTCTTGTAGCTAACTAATCTCCCTGTACTTCTTCAATGCCATATTTTGTTGGAAACTTGACTGACAAATGGTAGGTAGACGTTGCAGCCCTCCAATTGTTCAAAGTTGGTCATCCAATGATGGCATTATATGAGGACAAGCAGTCTACAACAAGAAAATTCACTTCCTTGTTGATTTGTTGTGAGTAAGAACCAACCACGACTGGCAAAGAGATGGTACCCACCGGTAGAACTTTCATTCCTTCGAATCCTATCAATGGCACATTTACCAGACGAAGTAATTCCTTGTTGATTCTCATTTACTGAAAAACTGGATAATAAAGGATGTCTACTGAACTTCCATTGTTTATTAACACCCTTCTAGTTGTAAAGTTTGCAATTGTCAATGTGATAACAATTGCGTCATCATGAGGGTGGTGTAACTGTCTTGCATCTTCATCTATGAAAACAATGGCTGGCTTATCATCTCTGATCATCCTTGGTAGTCGTTTAGAAATCTGAACATTTTGAACCTCCCGCAGATAAGTCTTCCTGGATCTAGATGAACTTCCTGTTGACATGCCCCCTACAATAATTTTATTTCTCCAAACGGTGGACATGTTGGTTCCTCTGCCTTGCCCTTCATTGGCTGTCTATCGTCCTTATAGTCTTGTCCAAGGAAATTTTTCAATTTTCCATATTTGATGAGGACTTCAATTTGTTGCTTCAAGTCGTAGCATTCATTTGTATCATGCCCATGGTCACGATGAAATTGACAATACTTACTTTCATTCTTTTATTCCGCTTGTTAGGATCTCCCTTCATTCTTTTTGGCCACTTTAAGGATGGATCATCTTTTATCTGCATCAACACCTAATTAAGAGAAGTGTTTAGAGGAGTATAGTTAGAGTATCATCCGGATGATGATCCTACCTTCTTGCCATCCCGATCTCTTTTCTCCCCAACCTTAGCTTTCTTTGGACGAGAGCCCTGTTCTAGATGGTGCACGTAACTATTCTCTAGTCGTTCACTCTTCTTCCACATTCATGAAACTTTGGGCTGAATGTATTAACTCAGCCATCATTTTCGGCTCCTTATCATATAACTTATGAATGAATAGATTTGAGCTGACTCCATTATAAAAAGTTGTCAAGAGTATCTTGTCATCCATCTCGTCCACTAGTAAGGCTTCCTATTAAAACGACTGATAAAAGATCGTAAACTTTCATTCTCTCCTTGCTCTATGCTCAGCAAACTGGACGAGAAATGTTTCTGCCTTTGTCCGCCCGCAAAGTTGTTAACGAACAACTTACTCAACTCCTGAAACAAAGTTATGGTGTTTGGTGGTAACTTTCTAAACCACACTCTAGCTAGTCCTTTCAATGTGGTAGGGAAGGCTCTGCACATAATTTCATTTGGAACCCCTTGGAGTTGCATAGTCGTCTTGAATATGGCAATATGTGATCGCAAGGATCGTGTGTTCCGTCATATGAATCCAAGGTAGGCATTTTGAACTTGGAAGGCAAGGGATGACTGGTGATGGTTGCAATGAAGGGGGAATTTGTCTTATGGATGAGATCATCCACATGGTTTGCTTTCCTCATGGAATCCTTCATCTCCTCCATGGCTCTCTTCATCTAGTCCATCGCTCTCTTTAAATATGGTACCCTACGAGTGATGGTACCCCTGGATTGGTCCCCTTCAGCATTGTTCTCAACACCTTCACATCTTGAGTTTTGGCCTCATTCTCCACCATGCTGTTGACGTTGCCTGTTAACTTTCCTAGTTAACTCTTGGTTTTGTTGTGTCAATTATGCCATTGCTGCTGCCATGGACTGTAACTGTTGTTGGACGGTCATGGGGGGTGGTAGTGCATGATTTGGATGATTGGAGACATTTCCACTCTCCTGGTGTTTAGGACTAGTGGCCATTGACCTAGTCCGAACCATGCAGCCTTTTTGTCTTGGAAAGTGTAAAGAAGTTTACAATTAGAAACTTTTAACTCCTTGTCTTTTTCCATAGACGACGCCAACTGATAATGCATGAAAATCAGTAGGCTGGAATGCTTCGGACTATGATGATGACTATAAATCCTGAAAAGAAAGAAAGAACTATTAAAGGTGACCGGTGTGACCCGACCAAGGACCCTCCGATGGTTAAGTCAATTTTCTCTCTAGGACACAAGAATGGAAAATAGTGAATAGTGGAACTTACTTTTAGGAGATGGGCCCTGCTCCTTTTATAGAGAGTTTGACGTGGGTTTGCTTGTTTGGGACCTATCACCATCGTGGGTGATGTTGGTGGTTAATGAAGAAAGTGGGGTATGTGGAACAAAGTGTGTGGAATTCCTTTCACGTACCAAGTAATGTGTCATGTTTTGCTTATGTAGAACCTCTGGAGAATCATTAGCAGAATTTACCAAGTACAATTTGGTCGTCCATATGTGTAGCCGTCTATAACATGTCGTCCATGGACAACTTCTTTTTGGCAAGTCCCATCATTCACAATGAAGGGTCTTGTTGATATGTTGTCATTCTGTTGTGGTTTTCCTTGGGTGTGATTAATATATGGACTACAACCAAGGACAAGCCATACTTAGTTAATCCCCATCAACAGTCAAGGATCATTGGCCACGAGAAAGTATTTTATGAGATGGTTTGTGAGATATGTCTTTCACAATATGTGAGACTCACAAATGTTGTGAGAGACATGTCTTATAGAATTGTTTCATAAAATAATTTTTCCTTAACCATGCATAATCATGTTATTAGACTTTTTGTAATATTGCAGTAAAATTGCAACCACTTTCATTAGTTCAAGCATAATAATTTCACAAAACTCATATAGAATTTTCAATCACATTCAAATTTACAAAATGACCCAAACATAGATTAAAATTCCCACATAAACTAGATGCCAAATGTCACATATAATTAAGATGTGAGGGTATTTTTCAAATATGAATTCAAAAATCAAACTAATGGAATTTCCAAATCTAAACAACTAATTAATGAGCTGTACACATCATATTTAAAAATGTTAAAAATACATTTTAGTCTCTAAACTTCAATTCATGAATTAATTTAGTTTGTAATGAACTTAAAATGATGTTTTTTTTTTTTCTTAGTCTCTAAAAACTTAAAATGATTATTTTAATTTTTAACAAATTTAAAGTGATTTATTTTAGTCAAATGGAATGATAATGTATCAGGTTTAGTTGACCTAAAATTTGTTCATGGACTAAGCTCTAGCAACTAATAGTATATTGAATATAAAAAAAAAAAAAAAAAATTGAAAAAAAAAAAAAAAAAACCCAAAACTAAGATAAAAAAAAAGTATACAAACATGCCCTTTATGTTTTTAATCTATTTCGTATTTACTATAATACCCTCATTCCCGCCCATTTAAATTTTAAAGTACACATTTCCAAATATTTATTAAAAAAAAAAAAAAAAAGCGCCAAGAAAGACTGTCTTCTTCGTTTTCCTCTTCATTCCAATCCCAATTTCACAACCTAACAAAATCCCTAACCCTAGAAATCGAATCCTCTTATTAACGTTATTATACCCCCAATTGCTAATTAATTTTTATTCAAAATCCCATTCCATATATCTCACCTGCATATCCGACCCAAGCAAGCAGCATTCAAATCTCTATCACCAAACCACATTTATCAAAATCTCAGGTACCTATTTAACCCTTTTTTCTATTCAAGTTTTGGTTTTTACATCATTTTTTGGTTTCTTAGGGTTAGTAATGGGTTTTTGTTGTTTGAGACAGTGGTGGAAGAGATGGATGGAAAGAATAGTAATGAAATTGAAATTGGGAATTCAAAATGCCAAGAGAAAGGTAAACATTTTTCTTTTCTTTTTTCTTCTGACTATTCTGAAGAGGAAAGCAGTTAGTATTTTGATGTAAGAAATCTAAAAACAATGGAAGGACTTTTTCTAGTCTATGGCCTACACCTTAGTTTTGATTGACAACATAGACTTTTTATTTTGGAAGGCTTTATTAGGGAATCCATTAATTTTAACATTTGTTATTTATTTATACTCGTTCCATCAAGAAGTATCATTGACAGTTAATTGTCAAGTGACTGTTCACCAAAATACTGTCTATTAGCCAAATGATGTTTTAAGTGACTATACACAAATGGACTCCTAATAGGATGAGTCTTTATTACATAATGGAGATAATCTTACATTTGTTTGATGCTTGATGATTTTGTTATTTTTCATTTTTGGTTGTTTAAGTCAGTGGTAGGAGAGATGAATGGAAAGAATAGTATACTTAGTAAAAAATGAATGGAAAGAATAGTAATGAAACTAGGAATTCAAAATGTCTAGAGGAAGGTAAATCTCTTTGTACTGTTTTGAAGAGAAAGGTAGTTAGAAATTCTTGCTTGTGGGGAAGAAGGGGGGGAGGGGTAACTCTAATATTGATAAATTGATCAAGATAAACTTTAAATACATATAAACTCTTAATTTTGTAATGTTAGAGTAAGTCATAACTATAAAATTAAAGATTAAAGAGAACTTATCATTGTTTGTTAATTAGTAGTTATCTAGTTTGCTCTAAACATATACAATAAAATTCAAGAAAGAAAATAATTTATGAATCTCTTTCTATGATAAATCAAAATATAATATACGATTCTTGTGCACATAAAGAACACAAAAAAAATATGACAAAAGAAAAAAGTTAAATTAAAATGACATTGTTTTTGTTAAGAAACTTCATTTTTCTTTGGCAGTACCTAGCCAGTTGTTTTTTTAGGGGCCACTGATTCAGTTGGCTATTTTTTTTTTCCTGGAGTGTTACTGGATAAGCTCAATTTTTATCAAACATAAAAAGATCATTTGTACTAAACAAAATATCAAAATTTTGGGGCCTCTCCACTGCATAATGTGGCTCTAAACACTATTAATATTTGATTGATGCTTGAGGATTTTGATGGGTATTAAATTAGTTTCTTTTTATTTATTTAGTGGAAGGGGAGAAAGTTTCTTTTGTGCTCCTTAATCCTAAGGATTCTGATAGCTGTACTAAATCTTATCTTCAGGTATGTCTTTCTCTGAGTAGGCACACATGTGCATATGGGAATATTATTAGATTATCCCAAAGTACAGCTGACAGGGTACTCCATACCAATAAATACAAACCATTTAATACAAAAATATAATATAAGCTTAAAAAAGCCATGTAAAAAGGTTAAGCTTTAGGTGGCTTGCTTTTATTGATATGGAGTACCATGTGATATGCTTCGGGAGTACCTAGTAATTACTTTGCACATACGTATCCGCTTGTGTTTGATATTATAATGTTGTAAGCAATAGTGTCTATGCCTTTTATGGATCCATATTGCAGGAAGTACTCAACGTGTACAGGAAGGAGCTTCCCACGATGAATTATGCTGCCAATACTGGAAAGCAATCCATGTTCCTTGAAAGATGTGTAACAAATGGGTATAAACTGCCCCCCATTGCTAGCTCTTATGGCATGAACTATGACTGTTCTCACTGAATGTCAATTAGTACATAATTATGTATTCTTTCTGCAATCTGTAACATGTAGGTGTAGCTGGACAGTTGATTAATATCTGCACACTGCTGATGATAATATTAAGTTAAAAAGTATTAGTAGGTTATCAATCATCAATTTTTCTTCTTTTCTTTTCTCTGCAGGAAATATTGTACATTGCTTTTGAAATCCAACTCTTTGGGAGATTTCGGAGAGGTAGGCTTACCAAGTGGTTTTGTTATGAGAATGTATGTGTGTTTTTTAAGGTTAGCTTCATGGCATCTAATATAATATGTAAAAGTGGGAGTTGAGAGGATGTTAAATCCAAAAACCGTAAAGCGGCTCACTTGTGCCAAATGGCCTAGCTAAATTTGCAGAATTTTTTGATGCATTTGGATAGCAGGATTTCATCACGTGGATTTGGATTTAGGTGATTAAAATCCGAATACTTTGTTTGGATAGTTTAAAAAGGTGAAGGATTTGGATTTGGCCAAATTCATCAAGGATTTTAAACCTTCAAATCCTTGGATTTGAAAATTGAAATAACATCTAACCACATGGAATTTTAAATCAAGTCTATTGATTTAAAATCCAAATCCAAATTTAAGTATCCAAACGCAACCTTTATGTATTTCGATCCTAGAAAATATAAGTTCTCCAATGGAGTTGTCATATTACTAAGCTGAATAATCTATATACTGGATAAAAAACTGTGCAAAATGAAAAAGGAGGAAGTGCTCGTGTTGTATATGGCACACTGATTCAATCATTTAATTGTAAAGTGTTGGATATTTGATGTGGTTAGTAAAATGGAGTTTCAAGTTTCTTTATGGATCACAAACTACCATATACTTGAATGGATTTGACTGAATATGAACTGATCTTTTTTTATTGCAAACATTAGAATTGAATTTCATGCACTTAGCATATTTGACATTCTATACTGATAATTTTGAACTGTACATGTTAGTTTGATATATATTCATTCTGTTTTAGCTTAAAAGATTTGGTTGAAAGGGATAAAATGAGTTTAGTGATTTAATTTTTTTTTTAAAGACTTCAATAACATATATACGGATATTTAGTATTAAGCCATGAATATGTGCTTAGAGAACGGAGAACCTGAGTTATATTTTGTCGCATGTACTATTAGACATATATTATGTAGTAGGTGTTATTGGGCATTATGGTATTTTTATAAAGTATAATTAAGCATGATAAATATATTTGAGTCAAATAGAATAACGATGTCACGGAAAATAACGCGTAATGAGTGTTACAGAAGCATAGCAATCGAATTTCTTATCATGGTCTATCCTGTGATAGTACTAATTAACATTTCGTTTTTGATAATGTCTAAGTAAAAGGGGTTTAATTTGAGCCTTGTGAATGGGTAAATAGGAGTAATATCGCACTCATTAACTTCAACATGATATTGTATTATGCAGAGCTACATATATAGTTGTACCTCCCCCCCCCCCCCCCTCTCTCTTTTTACCATTTCAACCTTTAAATGTGACTGTCCGTGTGTTATTATTGAATGAGGAAATGCTTGCTATTGTTCCTAGTCAATCATTCCTTGATACTGTGTTCTATGGATGAGAATTAAATTAGTGCAGAAAAAGAAGAACATAGCTTATTTGAAGCTACTAAGGGCACATTCATCTGAATTGGAGGGCTAGCCTCATGGTCCTTGTGTATTTTCCTATCAATATTTCTTTCCCAAGCAAGTATGACATTTGCGTTTTTAGTTAATAGTATAATGCATATTATTTGAGATATGTAGTCAGAGCCCCCCGCCTCCAACCCCACCCCCCCTTTTCTTTTTCCCTTTTTGGGAGATAGGTAGATAGTGGGGGAGGGGGAGGTGGGGTTTGAATTACAAACATGGGGCACCACAAAAAATGCCATTATCACTATTCTATATTCACTTGGTATTTGATTCCCTTTTATTGTGATTATACAGGTAATAGCCGCAATTACTTATCAAATAGTCCCTGCTGATACTCAACATGCTGAGATCCCTCTTGCTGCTGTTAGTTCAATGTATCAACACAAGGTCCTTTTTTCATTTGCTTTTCCCATTCCATGCAATTTTGTGGTCTGTCGTGGTTCAAGGTGTTTTTAGATGTAGGTTCCTGTCACTGTAAGGAATGTACATGTATTTAAAAGAAATAATATCCAATTTCTGGTTTAAAGATTGAATTTCATACTTAGTTTGCTTCATATAATGGAGAAATTTGAGCAAATACCTTTATCGGGATTCAGAACTGCTAAAGCAGACTAATTAGGTACATATTGCAGAAGAGAGATTTTGGAAGCTTTTAATACCAAAAGTTCATATTACATGATTATTATTGTTTTCAGGGTACCTTCAATTCAGAATGCCTTTTATTTTGGTAAAAAAAACAATCTTTGTAACATTGCTTACACTGCAAACAATTTGATGTTTTACAAATCTTTTTTTAATTCCAATACTGCTATATGCATATATCCTTCCCTCCTTTTGATTTTTTTCCCTCTTAAATCTAATTGACATCAATGACATGTCAATAATTTTCAGGGTTTGGGTTGCTTATTGTATGTGGAATTGAGAAGGAGACTGCACAATGTTGGTATTCGCACAATATTCTGTTGGGGAGACAAGGAATCTGAAGGATTTTGGTTTAAACAGGTAATTAGGGACAGAAACTTGGCAGGATATTGGAGCAATAAATTTCGTACACTCATAGGCACAGGTGCCTGTCGGTTTATGATGATTATTATATATTTATTTTCTCAGCCTTTACACTACAAATATAGCCTTTTTCATGAAAATGGACACAGTTGTCTCTGCAAGAGTTTAAATTTCTCTCTCGTTCTTAGTTATGCTTCATTAAGAAGACAGTTTGTTAAAATAAGTTGTATATGTGACTCTAGGTACTTTTGTAGAAATTTTTTTATATTCTATTTCTAAATTTGATTTTTGTTAAATTAATTACAAATGCAGGGTTTTGTATCAATAGCAGAGGTTGACAATAAGGGTAGAGCTCGTAGGCTGCCTATTAAAGCTGATATACGGAAAGCATTATGCTTTCCTGGAGGTTCAACCCTCATGGTTTCTCATCTTAACAAGGAACTTGCAGATAATTCTGCAGGTTCTCTAAGATTGTGTATACCATTAAAGCCTCATGAGAAGTCTTCATCATCTGCTGTTATTGGAGTTCAACAACTTGAAATTTCTAGAGACGGTTGTCATTCTCCAATTAAACCATACCGAATGATCTCTGGAGCTAAGAACATTCCACCTGAAGTGTTGGTGAATGATGGCCTCTCACAAAAAGATGACAAGTTAGATGGTACATAGAATTTAGTTTATTCCATCTCTTTGAAAATTTCTAGTGGTTTCATAGTTTATGCCATTTTTGCATCAAACGCACACTTGGTTCCTTCAATTGGATGGGAACCCCTATAAAATTACCAAAAATAATCATGATGATCATGTTCCTTAAAACCTTAAAATTGATCCTTTTGACTTCTCTTCTGCCCATATAGACCAACTTAAAATGCTACAATTTGGAAGCACAACTAATCGGTCAGCAAATCTTCTTTTATTGTCACAATGCAGTGTGCAACCTTGATTGTTTTTGACAAGTTCTTGTAGTTGGGCTTCAGTGCTTGGTTCTAATGACCCCCAGTCCCTTTTGCAGGAGCAGATGGTAACAAGATGGCCGTTGGTGAAGAATTGTCCGAGATTGGAGCTGAACCTAATGCAAAACATTGTTCTTGTTCTACAAAGGGTGCAAAGAGGAGGGTTTGGGAGGCCTCTTTATCTTCATTGAAGTCAAAGAAGATAAAAGGAAGCCATTCAATTGACTGTCAATTAGATTCTTGTCCTAAAGCTTTAGAAAGTGATGGAAATCTTTCTTGCTTTCATGGATATTCCTTGGACTCTTCGAGAAACAAATCTTTGTTGGGAGTTACTCCAACAGCTTCTGTAAGACAAAGTAAGTGCTTGAAAAAAAGTGCTGAAGAACATAAATCTGTTAATATATTTCCAGAAGGTCCGGCCAGTAAGGAACTTCAGTCAAAGGGAGAATGCTTTAGAATAATGTTGATGAATATTGCTGATGATGCTAAGAAAACTTGTCTCACCAAGGTAAATTCAGCGTATTTATCTTGTTTGGATAAAACCCATTTAAGTATCATGGGGCATTCTTGTTTTATTTTATTAAAACAAAAGGCTGCATTTCTCTTGACGTGTCACGCAATTTTATAGAGCATTAATTTTTTTGACATAGGTAATTGAAGACCTTGGTGGTGCTGTTATCTCTAATGGAAGTTTATGCACGCATGTTGTCACAGGAAAATTGAGAAAAACACTGAATTTTTGCACTGCTCTATGTTCAGGGTTAGTCTTATCAGTTATCATCATAAAACTATGCCACTTGGACTAGTATTCTTTGCTTTATTTGTGAACTATAATACATATATTTCTCATAGGATTTGCAGTGTGTAATTACCTTGGACATTTTCAAGCCTCCCCTAATTTTTACTAGTTTTTTTTTTTTTTTTTGGGTCTCGGGTATGTTGGAGTTCTTGAAATCTGAATGCGAACTTATTGGGGTTCTATTTTTTCTTGGTCATCTTTCAAACTTGGAATTATTCCTGATTTTCATTTCCTTCATACAGTTTATATTGAAATCTCATTAAAAAGTTAAATTTTATGATATTGCTGTTTCTATTTCCAATTGTGTTTTCTTTTTGACCTTATTATTTTAATTTTATACTGATTTGCTTTCTGATTTGATAGTATACATTTAAGTTTTTGAATTGGTTTTTAGTTATGCTTATATAATTCATATTAGGGAGATTGTACCTTGTGAGAGAGTATTAACAGTTATCTTTTTTAAGAAGGATTTGTTTGATGTCCTTGAACTCGAAAGTAGATCTTGTCCCTTAATGACTATTATTTAGCTTTCATTTTCTTTAGCATAGTAAATTACCAGCATTTTGCCTACAAATTTTGATTCTCTGAATGCACGAAACTTATGAATTTTATTTTGGTTAGGGGTTTGGTCTTTGTAAGTGTTTAAACTAAGCACTATTCTATTATTATGCGGGTTATTCTTTTAAAAATATTGATTATATCATCTAGAATGCCAATTTTATTGCCAATGAGCTACAGCTCAATTGGCACATCCTCCTCCCATAATAATGGGATGGAGGGTGAGGTATTGGGTTTAATAATCATTGAGTGCATGTGTAATTTATCAATAAAAATAAAAATAGCCATTTTTATTCTTGAAAGACAAGATTACTCGGAAGAAAGATGATAAAAAATGGGAGAAGTTTTTATAATTGCCTATAACTTGGAAGAAGTTCCTATGCAGTCAGTAATGCTATCATTGGGAATGGTTTGTCACTGTAGTTTTCATTTTAGCTCATTATTTTTGGTTTGTATTGTTCTTATAAAATATGATTTTCATCCTCTCATATTTAATTTACTATGTGGCTTCTTTTTTCATTTTTCATGCTTTGTCACAGTTTCATATGTTCACATGTATACACTTTTTTTGATTATATATAATGATTTATGATCTTGAGGCATTGGTCATAATGCAGAGCTTGGATAGTCTCACCTAATTGGTTGAAAGAAAGCTTCCGTGAGGGAAAATTTGTGGGTGAGTTAGGAGGTCTAATAAGTTTTTTTTACTATCAAATAATTATTTGAACATTGTTAACATATCTTTTTGGTTTCTCCACCGTAACTTACCAGATGAATCACCCTACATATTAAATGATGATGAATATGCGTTGAAGTACAGAGCTGAGTTAAAATGTGCAGTTCTAAGAGCAAAATCCAGCCCCCAAGCTTTGCTCAAAGGGTATTATGTTTGCATAGCTGCTCATGTTCAACCCCCTGCTAAGACCCTATCAGCCATTGTTAGGTCTGCTGGTGGAGAGGTAAGTTCGAAGAAGCTTACTGAGTCCTGATTGTACACATGTCTGATTGTAATTGAAGCTTTATTTTATGGAAGATAAGTATAATCACATCTTGTAGATAATTTTATTTTTGCTTTAGTTGGGTCCATTATAAACAAGCTAGTGCTGGGGTTCTTCATTGGCAGCTGAAACATCTCTCATGATTTTTTCTCCCACATTTTTATTATTGTGATGTTCTTAAAAATCAAGTGAATTGTAGAACTTTTTTTAACTTCAAACTTTGTTCATTTTTTGTGAGAAATTGTGAATTTTGTTTTTACTTTGTCTCCCCTAAATTTATTTGCTATGTCACAATTTTTTGCTAATGGCCGATTGTATAGAAGCTTTTGTAATTAAACATTTAGATGGACTCCTGTTTTTACTTTTGGGTTTTTCCTAAAGTACCTGTTCTTCATTGAGCTTCTTACGAAGTGAATGTCATTACTGTGCAGAAAAAACACAATTGAAATTCAAAAATTTCAACTTTAAGAAAGAAATGTCATTTTGTAGGTAAACCTAGGGGAGTGTGCTTACTGATATATGTCATTTTTTGTTATTCACTAATTAGTGATTAAAAATTTCAGATCATTCCTGGACTGGAGAAGGTGAATAAATCAAGCAAAACAATCTTTGTGGCATGTGAAGAAGACATGGAAGTAGCACTTTTGGCTGTAAAGAAAGGGATATGGACTTTCAGTAGTGATTGGTTAATGAACTGTGTCATGAGACAAGAGCTTGACTTGGAGGCCCCCCAATTTGCAGAATCCCTATAAGGAGACTAACACATTGTGTATATCAAGTTCTATTAAATTTACAATTCTAACTATAAAAAGGAGAGAAAATCAGAAGATCTGTTAATTATTCAAAATCTTATTTATTGTCTCATGAATAGAGAAAGGTAAAGTCATTTTATTGCAAAGCTCCTTGGATGGCATAAGGCCCTTTTTCTTTGTAATGGAAGTGAAGGACTGTTGCTAGTAGATAAAAATGTGTTATTTTGGAAGCAAATCTGTGAATTGCATCAAGAAACTTGGCATGCATGGAATTGCTTTGTAGCAAATATTGCTTTAACAATAACATTTCTCTAGGTAATGAGGAAAATTATTTGGAGTTAGTGGCAAGGATGATGTTATATGGCCATCATTTGTTATTGAGTGCTTGATTTAATGTTTTCAAAAAGACTAAGAATTAAGTCTCAGTTTCAGCCTTTTAGGCATTTCCATTGATTTTTTCCACATGGGACAATATAAAAATGATTTAAATCATATATTCTCTCTTGAAAAACGTGGTGGATAATATAAATTTATGAACAATTTAAATATTATTGATTTATAAAAAGTAAAAAGTATTTAAACTCGTCAAAAACATTCAACACCCAATTATTCAAACCCTGTAATTACATATTTTATTTTCTAGTCGGCCCTTTCTTCACAAGCAAAATCCTGGCATTGCTATTGCTAACGGAAAGCCTCCCTTTGCCTCCATGGGATTATTGCACTCATGATTAGGGTTGTTCATCAACTTGTTAGACTCGAACCACTCGTCCAACCCAAAGACCCATGGGTGGATTTGAATGTCCAAATGGGTTAAGTGCGGGTCAGTTAAAGATACAATTTCGGTTATCGGTTCAATTTCGGGTTCCACAACTCCTAATTCGTAGAAATCAACCCGACTAGTGAGAAGTTTAAAAACAAGAAAAAATCTAACCTGTTCAGATCATTTTTCAAAACAATGTTTTCATTTTTCACGCTCTCTCTCTCCCTCTTCGATCTGTCTCTCAAATCCCTAACCCAAGCCCCTTCTTATAGTTGCCCGCCATCAAGTTGCTCAAACCCAACTCTTGAAGCCTCCTCTAATCTGCTTGAAATATCCTTTGATCTTGTGCATATGATGGTGGGTTAGTAAAAAATGTAATTTTTTTTTTTAAGATTTTGCATTGATCTTGTGATGGATGTGGTGATGATGGGGGAAGGGAGTGGTGGTGGTGTTGGCTTAGTATTATATCTCTCTTTCTTTCTTCGTTTCAATCCATGGATCTAAGTTCTTGTTTGTGCTATGTGATTTATGTAGTTTGTGTTTGGGTTTATGTCCTTTGGGTTTTGATTTCTGTGTTTTTTTGGGTTGATTTCTCTATCCTCTTGGGTTTTGATTTCTGTGTGTTCTTTTGGGTTGATTTCTCAGTGTCCTTTTGGGTGTTGATTATGTGTTTTTGGGTTGATTTCTTCATTTGCTTTAGAACCGAAATTACCTGATGGCTTTGACCCGTTCAACCAATGACCTGAGCCGCTGAGTTCGACTCGAAAGTTCGGTTGGTTATGGGTCTATTTTATGTTCACCCGAGCCATTCGAGTTGGATGCAGGTCAACTTAAAACCCGATCCGATCCGATGCGTGGACAGCCCTACCTATGATGTGTGGACCTCATTGAGTTTGAGAACCAAGCTTTTCAAAGTGCTTATCAATCATCTCTCTTACAAAAATAGTAGCTGTGGGAGATGGTAGAATTGAAAAGATGGACTACAACTTTACTATTACTACTACTGGGACTAGAACTGGAATTAAGAATTCAATAGACACATGTTTTCAAGTAAAAAATCCGTGTGCCTTGGAAGCCATTCAGTACTTATTGATCTTTGGTTTCCTCCACTATTTCAAGTGATGAAATTAACATTAGAGGTAAAAGAAAAAGTACATTTTCAGTTGTTAATTGAGAAAGACAAGATGAAAAAATATTTTACGTTACCAACTATTTATGTGTATAATACTCTTTATTTAATTGTTCGACTCATGTGAAAAATGACACACAATTCATTCACAATCACACATTACATAAGAATTTTGCTCGTTAAGTCCTGACATGAGGTAAGTATGCTATTCTCCTTTTCTCTCTTTAATTATTCTTAGTATCTATTTGGTTAACTTGTTCAGAGCACGTTATTTTAAAAACCGAGACACATTTTGGTAAGGTTTTGATAAATTATAACTGATGGTGGTCTGAATTAAGTTTAATTCATCTACGGTAGTCGTCCATGACCAATTCACATCCAGAACAATTCACAAGAAAGGGAGCCCAACAAAAGCATCACGGATATGAATAGGATTCGTCAATGAGTATCATGATCATCCAAAGCAGTCCAGTCGTCCATGTCATACAGGGGCATGGACAACCAAATAACACTCAACAAATTTTGGAGGATTTTTCTACATATACCAAGCAATTGGACCATGATAAATCATTTCAAAATGTGGGGAGGATTCCTCGAAATTCACTCCATTAACTACACACTTCTCCCATGATGGTAGTAGATTCGAATAAGCAGACCCACTAAGAACTCTCTATAAAAAGGATTTGACCCCATTAGCCCAAGGTACATTTTTACTACTCATTGATTCACTATCCTTGTGTTCTAGAGAGATAACTGACTGCGTCTTGGCCGATTCACCTTGGTCACCCTTGATAGTCTTTCTTTCTCTTTAGGTCATCAAACTGTCATCGTAACCCGGAGCAATTAACCTACTAATTTTCATGCATCATCAATAACTAAGGAAATTTTTTTTTTTTAAAGCTGTCCAAAAACTTGCTGCGTCTTAAATAATGCTCCCAAGTGCAGGATTGTCGCCAAGTAATAACTCGGTCCGAGGTCGAATCCACGTGAATAAGGAAAATGATTAGTAAACCACAAGAGGATAAGACTAAAACAATTCAAATCATTGTTCAATGCATGATAATTTTTATCCTCCTAATTTAGCCGTTCAAATGAGCTTACATTGAGGCCCATTAATCTATGAATATATCAAAGTTAGCTTAATATTTGAATTACCCACCATATTTTCTAGCACTAAAATGTTCAAATTTTCCTTTAATCGAAACTTAAGGTGGTACATGGTTCTACGGGTTCTGAAATTGTAGTTCAAATGACATTTATGGTGTTTTTAAAGGAGATATTTAATGTTCAAAATTTAAATTCCTATTCCCCAACTCTTTAATAATAATAAAAAGAAAAAAAACTATTATTTAATAAATATTACTATACTTTAGATAGATGAAAGCACATTAAACTCTTGCATAATGCTATTACTATAGGGCTTTTGTGGTACTATTTGGGGGTGTTGGGGGGCATGGCCCTCTCGACTTTTCAAAAATCTTCCCTCTATCTTGTATTTTAGGTAAAAAAATAATAATTTTGGACAAATTTAAATAATAGTCCCCATAGATTTTTACTAAAAACATGTAAAGCAATTATATAGTTGACCAATGCATTTTTTGTTCCCTCTAATTACTCTTATGTTGTACATAGCTTATTAATTGACCAACTTAATTTCTTTGTTTTGAGAAAATGCTAATCTAATCCAACCCATAGGAATTGGGTTTGGTTGGCGATCGAGAAAATTTTTGAGATCTAATTGTTTTTTTTTCAGCCTATTATTCAATAAATTGTAATTTACATCATTAGGTTAAATAATTCATTTTCATCAAAACTAACCTATCAAAATAAATCAAGCTTACTAATTTAAACATAGCCACACTATACCTGCTAATTAAAAAAGAAATTTAAATACATATATTTTCTAAATTATTAATTGAAAATTAAATTACACCTTTTTTTATATGAAAAATATAAAAAATTTCAAAAGTTAAAAAATCTCTAATAATAAGTGACTTAATTATTTTTTTGCAATCAATTAATTTTTTTTATAATTATATTATTTTTGCTATTACCAAAATAATAAGGGACTTAATAATTTTCATTAAAAAAACTCTATGTCTTAAAATTCTATGACTAAAATTAGACTGTCATTAATAAATTTTTCAAAAAAAAAAAAAAAAAAATTCAAACTAGAGTTGGATGGGAAGTGGTAAGGTCTAATTGAAATCAGGGCTGACACAATGTATTTTGTGACCTAAGGCAAAAAAATTGAATGAGAATTTTTATTATTTAAATAATTAAATAATGTTTTATTTAACTTATAATATTATTATATATTAAAAAATAATTTTCCTGTAATTTTTGAGATACAAAATTAATAATTAAGTATGATAAATGATAAGAGAGATCTTTTAAATTTTATTGTTAACATATGGGATTCCTACAACAAGAAACAATAGCTAATATTGGCATTTTGCATAGAAACCGTGTAAAAGGAAGAATAAAAGGGTAATTCGTAATTGACAAAAAAAAAAAAAACTAATTTTTCTATACCAATGACCACAGTACTTAATGTGTAAAAGGAAAAAAACTAAGACTAATAATTGAATAAATAAAGAACTTTTTTTTTTCCCTGTGCATATGGTGTTTGATTCCGAGTGTTTTTATTTATTTTAGTTTTTGCCTTTTCTTTTAGTTTTATTTTTTATTTTTGCCTTCAAGAGTCAGCCTATAAAATTCTTAATTTTAAGTTTAATTTTGATAGACTCTTTCACTTTCTGTGCTTAAGAGAGGAAATTTTCACAATTTCATGTTTTCTATTACATCAGATAGACTGATAATTTAAGAGATTCAAATATAGAATTTGTTTGAAAAAAAAAAAATTATTAACTAAAATTTTTGTGACAATACATACCATTATTTCTAAGTGCCTTAATAATTTGATTTCCATGAGATTGGCCTTCTATCTGTTATATTATCTTGGTTAATAGATGGGCCTTCTATCTGTTGGGGGCCTTAGGCAATTGGGTGGAGCCGGCCCTGATTGAAATTCTATCTTGTTTTTAGAGGCGGTGGGGTGTACTAGGTCGGTTGTCAATTCTATATATATATTCTATACTTACTGTTGTATTGGCACTAAATAGATAAGCCTAACCAAGAAAGCCGAGTCAAGCTAGGAAAGAAAGCCAAGCCAGGAAGAAGAAGCAGAAGAAGAAGAAGATGATGATTTGGCTGCCATGTGGATCTAAGTTCAATCCTGAGGATGATCAACTCATAAACCTGTATCTAATGAAAAAGGTACGTGGGCAATCCTTAGGCTTGCTTCATGATGCCATGAAATATTCTGGTTCTGTTTATGGTTCTAATGGAAATCCTCCTTTGCCTCCATGGGAGTACTGTACTCACGATAAAGCATTGTTGGATTATGAGAAGTACTACTTCTTTACTATGTTAAACAGAGTAGGTGGTGAGAGCCGTGTGGCTCGTACGGTCGGTAATTATGGGGCTTGGCACGTAAGTAGTACCAATGAAGTCTATGATCCAAAAACCCAAAAACTTATTGGGATGAAGAAATTGTTGAATTTTAAGGTATATGAAAAAGATGGGATGAGCAAAACTGAATGGCTTATGCATGAGTTTAGTCTCGCTGGGGATTCATTGGAGGGAGCAGACCCAGAATTATGCAGCAAGTTAGTCCTTTGCGTTATTCAGAATACAGAGAAGAAGGGTTTTGATCATAAGGGAATGAAGTGTAATTTCAGGCATTGTTTCTCGTGCCAAAATCAGCAGCAACCTCTCCAAACAATGTGGAAGACTAGGAATCAGGCTATTGAGCACCAATCACCTGTCCCAAATAACAACTTTACTATTCCCAGTGAGACAGGAACTAGGATTGGCACCTCATCTGGCACCTACCAATCAAAAGTGAATACTAGTTACAACCATACTGCTAGTGCTGCTACTGGTGCTGAAACTGGGATTGGTACTTCATCAGGCACCTATGTTGAAGTGGGAAATTCATGCACTAACCAATTCTTCAATTCAGAAGCAACCCGGCCAACCAAGAAGATATGCAGACTTCATCAAGATATGGGCATTGGCATGTCCATGCCTAGTCTACCATTGGGTAGTGGGTTCGAGTTGGGGAATCAAGCACTTCAAGATTCCTATCAATCATCTCTTTCGAACACCACAAATATGGGAGCTTTCTACATGGACTACAACTTTCCACAAGAGATAAACATAGACATGCCCACTCTACCACTGGGTAGTGGGTTCGAGTTTGGGAATCAAGCTCATCAAGATTCTTATCAATCATTTCTCTGGAACCCCACAAATATGGGAGCTTTGTACACAGACGGTAACTTTGATCAAGAGATAGGCATGGACATGCCCAGTTTACAATTGGGTAGTGGGTTCCATTTAGGGAATCAACCTATCCAAGATGCCTATCATTCATCTCTCCCGAACCCCAAAAATATGGGATATTCCTATTCAAAGGAAGACTGGAGCAAGAAGACGTGCTGTCTGCCACCAATACCACCCAATATTGGTCAATCCTCTGGTTTTGGTGGTTTTTTTTTATAAGTTATAGGCACAAACTTTTACTTCAGTTCAATTTATTCTATTCTGTTATTTTATTTGAAAGGTATTTGTTTTAATTAATTTGTATTCAATTTGTTCATTCTGTAGCCAATGATGAAAAAATCTCAAGTTGTCAAGTCCCAGTTTAAAAAAAAAAAAAAAAATGATATGTGGGCAATTACAGACATTACATTTTTGTATATATAAATTTTTTTTTGGAATGGGAACAGAAATTCATTTGAGAGCTGATTTTGCATTTACATTTGTTTCTTTGTTCACTTGAGTCTTCAAGCCTTTAAGTATCTCGATCCTAGAAAATATTTGACATGTTAAACACTTACCTCATATGTTGGAAGAGTTTAACATGTTCGAGCTTAATTTTTACTCATTTTTCATGTAGTTGTTTACCTTATGAGGAAAAATCGATCAGTTTACTTCAGCCATCCAATGCATTTTTAGATGCTCTTGTTATTAGATCTGCATGAGCCCCTTTTCTGGGAAACTATATAATTTAGGTAGATTTTTGCGATGAATTGTATCATATTATTGGTATTTTTCTGTGGTTAGTATTGCAGTATCTGCATATATTATTAATTTCTACTGTTCTTTGTTTAGTTTTTGCAGTCCATTAGGTTTAAATTTTTTATGCATATGGCCTTGGTTTTTCTTTCATTTATGTAGCTACTTACATTTGATAACTCCCAATTGTTGTGCACATTTCTAAGCTTGGTTAGAACTTCTTACTCATTAGCGGGTGGAATTAAAGACTAGTGTTACCATTGAAAGCTCGCTCTCTGTTTTGTTGCTAAAAAATTGTAGGAAATTAATCTCAATCTCTTTTTCTCTCTGTTTCCATGTGTTTTATGAAATGCCTAAGAGAAAGCTTAATAAAAGAGGACAGTCGTGTTTATGTAGAACAACAGGAAGATTATCTGCTGAAGAAGCCAAAATATCATGTTGGTAAACCTTATTTCCTATGAAGAATCTCTTAATGGAATATTCCAGACCCAATATTCCTTCTGTTTTTGTTGAACGCAGTGGATATATCCAAATTCTTCAATGATACTATGAGAATCTTGTAATAGGATATTCATAGCTGATATTCCTTATGGTGGGATTAAATGAGGATAATTTTTGTGGGATTAAAATTTTAGAGTGATGAGGTATAAATATCAAGTTGGTGCACCTCATCTGCCTTACATATTTTCTACCATATTGTAGTAAAGAACAGAAATTACTTCCCCAAAGGAGCAGGCACCCATGCCACACAAGCTTCTCTGACCTAGAATAAGTTTACTTTGGATTTGAACCAGAGGGTTTGATCTGGCTATAACCCATCTCCACATGCCAGGGTGAATCATAGTAGAAACTTTGGTTTGGATGGAGTTCGCTGCATCATAAACATGGCAATCTGTTAGAAATCAACACTAACTCTGTTGTCTCTAGAAACTTCTAGAAACTCCTAGAACATCTCACACATTCTCTAGAACCTTCTCTTGCATTCCGGGTTTCTCTATGAGATGTCTCTCTTTAGTTCTCTAGAGACTTCTATGTAGAAGTGAAACTCAACCACATGTTTATAGAATAGTCTAGAAGGTTGGAGAATGGCATTCATCTAATGCCAATAAAAAGGAAGATGCTAGAAGCTTCAAGTTGGTTTCCTAACCAACATACACCTAGTATAAATAGATGTGGTGGTATGTGAAGTAGAGTATGAGAGGCTAGTGAGACTAGTGTGTGAGACTAGTGAGACTAGTGTGAGATTTGTGAGATTAGTGAGATGTGTGACAGACTTGTGAAGAGTGTGAAGTGAAGAAATAAGAAAGAGCTATTGTGTAGTGTCAATTAGGGACGGATCTACGTTGGGGCAGAGGGGGGCCATTGTCCCCCCCACCCCCCCCAACATAAAAAAGAAAATAATAAAAAAAAAAACCTAGTATAAAAGAATTAAGATTTGCCCTTATATATATATATATATATATATATATTTGTCTCTCCTCCTCTAAAATATTTAGATATTGACTTACAAGAAAATAAATAAAATTCATGCCCCTTTAACTACAAAAACAAAAAAAAAAAAAAATATATGGATTAAACAAAAATCGCGCACAAAATAAGAAACACTTATTTTGTATGTAATACTTTGTTGATGTGTTTTATAACATGAAATGTTTAAGAAATACTTATTTTGTATGTAGTATTTTGTTGAATATGAAATAGATGTTAGTTTTTATTTTCATAAATTTTTTTTTGGTTTTAAGCTTTGCCCCCCCAGGTATGAATCCTGGTTTCGTCCCTGGTGTCAATACATAGGTGTCTAGAGAGTTGGTGTGTGTGTCTTGTAAAAGCATCAGTGCTTGTAAAGTGTTGTAATTCAAAGAGTCAAGTTTTAATAAAAGCTCTTTGTTCAGTCATTTGTTCAATAATCTAGTGTCAGAACTTCCGCTAACTCAACACAATCCTCATGCCATAGAAAAATAGAGATACCCTACCAACCTAATGTTCAAATATGGCATTGCTGGACTTCTCTAACATGGAATGCTGTTCCATCCCATGAGCCTTCTTGAGGTTGCTTTTCTGTTTTCTAGATAAATTTATTTTATTACAAAACAAAATAGATATATCATTAGTACAGAAACTCATTCAATCGACCGAACAAGGCAACAATTAATAAAGCTGCAAAACACCTTTCACCTAACATACTCTGCAGCGCTATTAAGAATAAAGAAAGAATCTCTTAACCGATTACATAACACTGTTTTGAATGGATTTTTTTCACATTTTTATAAGAACCATCCTAACTATAACTTCATCTACATGAGCATTTCTTTGTATTCATAAGTGGTATATTGAAGTAGTGTTAAGTTCTTGGTTAATCAAGAACAATTAAGAAGGAAAGGTGGTTACTTCGAGGGTAACTGTCCTCCAGAATTGGGAGAAAGTTGGGGAAGGAATGAGATTAGAGAGTTGGAAGAGAAGAAAAGAGAGCAATTGGATAGTTTCTGTTTAATTTCCTTGAAATGTACTTCCAGACCTATATACACGAGTTATTCAATGTTCCCTCCAAAACTAACAAACTAACTAACTTCCTAACTAACATGCCAGCTCACTTACATGCCAGCTCATCAATTAACAACCTAACATACAATGCAATACACTGCTACATAAAGTGCAATCCATTCATCAATGCTCATATCAGTGACTAAATGACCCTATACCAGTGACTAATTCCCCTTAGAATTAACAATACAACCATGGTTATGGTACTTGGGCTCCTAACAAGTAGCCAAAGCATTTTTGTAGATTTTAAGCTTTACTTCGTGTGTGTGTGTGTATATATATTGTTTTCTTTAACAGTTTGTGCCTCTCCATGGGTTTTTGTGGCTATATGATAGTTGTAAGTGAGAACTGTTGTATCTTCACTTAGTCTGGGTTGGGTGGGAGATGGTGGGTTATGTGTGTAACTATTACCCATTTATATTTATATGATTTTATAACTGCACAGGTGCAAGACTGAAAAATGTTATGAAACTGACTTTGACCATTACTCCAGAATGACATATAATGCAAAAATCTTAAGATTGGTTTATTTTAACCTTACCAATTAAATTTATTTTTCAAGCACAAATGTGGGCAGCTAATTTATATTTTTTCCATGGTACACATAGGCTACAGTTCATTATTAATTATACTTTCCATTTTTTTTTTTTGATAAACTATAATTACAATTATGTTGCTCTTTGGTCCTTTGTTTGACATTTTTTCCCATCAATTTGGGTTCTTATTCTATGAAATTTCATCACTTTTTCCACAAAGAAAAAAAATATTTTTGTTTGTGATTTTCCTTGTAAATATAAGTTCTGCAATGGAGTTGTCATATTTCTATGTTGAATAATCTATATACTGATGAATACCGAATTGTGCAAAATGAAAAGGAGTTAATTAATGGATTTGACTGAATGGAGTTGTCATATTTCAAGTTTCTTTTTGGATCACAAACTACCATATACTTTAATGGATTTGACTGAATATAAACTAATCATTTTTTATTGCCAACATTAGAATTGAATTTCATGCGCTAAGCATATTTGATATTCTATACTGATAATTTTGAACTGTACACGTTAGTTCGATATATATTCATTTTGTTTTAGCTTAAAAGAATTGGTTGAAAGGGATAAAATGAGTTTAGTGATTAATTTTTTTTTTAAAAGACTTCAATAACATATATACGGATATTTAGTATTAAGCCATGAATATGTTCTTAAATAGAACCTGAGTTATATATTATTTTGTCACATGTACTATTAGACATATAATATGTACTAGTTGTTATTGGGCATTATAGCTAAAAATAATTATAAAATATAATTAAGCATGACAAATATATCTGAGTGGAACAGAATAACAATGTCACGTAAAATACTACTTAATGAGTGTTATAGAAGGGTAGCAATCGAATTTCTTATTATGGTCTATCTTGTGATAGCACAGATTAACATTATTTCATTTTTAATTCCTCTCAAAAAAAAAAAATCATTTTTAATAACGTATAAGTAAAAGGGGTTTTAACTTGAGCCTCGTGAATGGGTAAATAGGAGTAATATCACACCCATTAACTTCAGCACCATATATTTGTATTATCCAGAGCTACATATATAGTTGCACTTGTCCCCCTCCTTCCCTCTCTTCCTCTCTGTTTGTACCATTTCCACCTTTAAATGTGACTGTCCGTGTGTTATTATTGAATGAGGAAGTGCTTGCTATTGTTCCTAGTCAATCATTCCTTATACTGTGTTCTATGGATGAGAATTAACTTACTGCAAAAAAATGAAGAATGCAGCTTATTTGAAGCTACTAAGGCTCATGGTCGAATTTTCCTACAAATATTTCTTTCCCAAACAAGTAAGACATTTGCGTTTTTAGTTAATAGTATAATGCATATTAGTTGAGATATATAGCAAGTGGCCCCCTTTTTTGTTCCTTTTTGAGAGATAGGAGGGGAGGGAGAAGTGAGATTCGAATTACAAACATGGGGCATGCCATTATCACTATTCTATATTCACTTGGTTTTTGATTCCTTTTATTGTGATTATACAGGTTATAGATGCAATTACTTATCAAATAGTCCTGCTGATACTCAACATGTTGAGATCCCTCTTGCTGCTGTTAGTTCAATTTACCAACACAAGGTCCTTTTTTTCATTTCATTTGCTTTTCCCATTCCATTTACCAACACACACTTTAATTATCCTCATCCACCAGTGGGTTTAAAAGCAAAGAGAGAGACCCTATGGGCTATGGTATATATGGTATGGATGAATTATTATTTGGTATATATACAAACCTTTTTATATGTATATGTTAGAGGAATGTGTATACCATGTGTATTAGCATACATATTTTTAAAAAAAAAAAAAATCCTATATGTGGAATGCATAAACTCTTTTTTTTTTTTTTTAAATGATCATCAAACCGTAAGAGGACAACTCTCTTGGGTAAACCACGACCTGTTTCTGATATCATCCAAACTAAAAAAGTGTTTGAAGAATTGCAACAACATTATCTAAACATTAGAAAAGTTCAAAAGTTTAAATATTCCAATTGTCGCTAACCAAATTCTAATATCTTTCTTTTTAAAATTTTATTTATGTGAAACTCTTTGATTATAAAATTTTCAAAAACTTCCTAATTCTAGGTTTGTAATAAGATTCAAAGTTTAAATTAACCGAAAAAATTCTACCGTTCAAGAAATTTTAATGATTCGAAACCATAATAACTGCCACTTGCTACATGTATGCTCATCGATTTTCTTTAGTGAATTTTTTGATAGTGGCTTTACAATATTTTAATTTTTTTGAAATTTGAATTTGTAATCAAGTCATGGCATATAAAAACTTGGATAAACTGAACCATCTTTAATTATCTATCTATCTATACTATTAATAAGAGGATTCCCTTGTTTCTTCTTCAATTTTTAGCTTACCAAAATATCCTCATATAAATTTTGAAAAAACATATTCTTTAGTTTAAATTTTTTTCCTACAAAAAAGCAAAAAATGTTAAAACAATATTACTATCTCACGTACAAGAGGAAAAAAAAAAAACCATTATTCTCAGCACCCATTTGTATTCAAATGTTTGATTCCTATATGTATTTGTTATTTATTTGAATTCAAATATTTCAATTATCTTTATCAAAAAAAAAAAAAAAAAATACTTCTTCTAAAAATAAACTCTTTACCTCACGTAAAAACTACACCAATGTATATCATCTCTCTCTTGTTCAAATCTCTCTCTCTCTCTCTCTCTCTCTCTCTCTTTACTTATTCCAATCAATAAATTCAAATGTTTCATTGGGTTTTAATTTCTTATAGTTCTCTATCTCATTTTTAAACATTATTCCACGTTACCTTACCTCCTTTAAAAAAAAAAAAAAAAAGTATTACTGCACGCGTAAAGCGCATGTGATGAGTCTAGTGCTATTAATAACAAGATTTCCTGTTTAGGTTTTAACATTTTGTGTACTAAAATACCCTCACACAAATTCTTAAACTTTCTAAAATACCCTTATCTTTTAGTTAAATAATTAAAATCTCTTAAATACCCCCATCTTTTGGTTCCTAAGTTTTAGACTTTTTCCTTTATCTTCTCCATCCAGCCTAAAACTTAGGACAATATCTTTATCTCATTTGTAAAATTATCCACGTTACTTTACCTCTTTCTTTAAAAAAAAAAAAAAAACGGTTATTTATGTAATACTTTTAAACATTATAACACTTAACCAAATAAATAAATAAATAAATAAGAAAACTATTGCACATGCAAAATACGTGTGATGAGTCCAGTGCCATTACTAATAGAATTCTTTGTTTGGATTTCATCTTTTTGTATACTAAAATACCCTCACATAAATTCTTATGCTCTCTAAAATACCCTTATCTTTTAGTTAAATAATTTTAAATTTAGAAAAACAAACAAATTAAAAGAGTAATTTACTATTTTTTTTTTAAGTTCCTAAGTTTTAGGCTTTTTCTTTTATCTTCTCCAATTTGAATTACTACTTTTATTTTAAATTCAAATTTTCAAACTTTTATCAACTCTGACATATAGAAAGATCCTAAAAATTAGGACACTATCTCAATATCTCTATCTTTTAAAAATAGAAAAAAAAAAAAAAAAAAAAAACTCTTAATTTTACAGCCAACTCTTCATTTCCCATAACCTTCTAGCTAGGTGATGTTATTTTGAATTATATATTGGTAGATTGAAGGTCGGCCCAAACATTTCAGAGGCTTAAGGCAAAATCTTCAAAAGGGGGCCTTTATGTTATCACTTAAATAATATTTAACTAGCATTTTATATAATAATTTTAAAAAAAAATTCATTTTTTTTACTTTTTAATATGATTGTTTTTGAGAAAATGCTAAAGTTATAACAAATTTTACTACAAACTGAATGTTGTAAAAGATGTGATCAGTGACATGAGACTTACAAAAATACTAAAGATATTACAAAATTTACAACATGAGAATTATAAAGATATATCACCAATCACAAAAATTCATTCAAAAATACATTTAATAGTTTGTTGAAGTTCATTTATCATATTCATTATCACATTAAATTATAAAAGTTATGTAGTAAAATTTATAGTATTTTTTACATTTTCCTATTTGAATTACTTGTGATCAGTAACACGTCTATTTGTAAGACTTACTTATTTAAATTTGTCTTATTTCTATCTCTTGCGTTACTTAATTCTCTGAATCTTCTTAATAGTGAAAAAAAAATGTAAACTAATTTTTTTTTTTAATATCTCCCAAAAATATTTTTTTTTTTAAAAAAAAATTGTCCCTAAATTTGGGGCCTTTCTCTAGTAGGGAGGCCCTAGGCAATGGCCTAAGTGGCCTAGTCCTAGGGCGGCCCTTTGAACCCACCTGGTATGACAAATTTGTGTTTTTTTATACATTGCTTATTGCAAAGATAAAGCATGAACACTCAGTTTGTGGCAAAAATATATATCATACCAACTTTTAAGAATAGAAAAAGGAGTTCTCTTTACAAGAAAAGCTGATGGGTCCTATGGAACCGTCAACCTCGCAAGAATTGACATTTTTCCTAGAAAACCGACGACCTTGAAGACGGACCAGCGATGAAGTTGACGAGCACGTCACCCTCGCAAATCGACGAAAGACCATTAACTGACGGAAAGCACACCGATGGACCCTATGTGGCCTTACTTGATCCTCAAGCATACTTATATATGGAAACATCTTGCATATCACGCATAAAGACCCCATTACACACCCATATCTTCCTCATATGGAAAGACACTCTAAAATCTCGAAAACCTTAATACCAGATCTTCCCTACAAGGAAAAATTCCCACTTTTGAGGGATCTTGGTTTACTACTCGCCACTATATGAGCACCAGACCTCCTCTTTTCTCAGGTACATGGAAAATTCCTAACTTTCTCACTATAGTTTTTAGAGATTTTTCATTCATTCACTTGACCTTCGGAGGGTCTTTAGCCGGTACCACGTAGGTACCTTATGTTTGGTCTTTGTGTTCTTGTTCTGCAAGTGCCCTTTAGCGCACTTTAGAACTAACAACTCACTGACAATTTTCGTGCATCATCATTTTGAATTGTTTATTGGTAGGTTGATTGAACCCACATGGTATGACAAATTTGTGTTTTTTTATACATCTCTTGATGCAAAGATAAAGCATAAACACTCAGTTTGTCACAAAAATATATCATACCAACTTGCAACATAAATAAAGTGTGAAGGAACCAGCCTTTTTCACCATTTATAGTAATATTTTAGCATAAACCTAGTAAAATAGCAAAGAATTTCATGGCCTTATACACAGGTTTTAATGCCAATCTTACTCAATGGAGAAAGAATAAAGCGCTATTCATTATAAATATACTTTATTCCGAAATATTTTATATGTAATGAACTATGAAAGCCAAAACACAAAAGCGCCTACAATTTATTTTCTTTTTTTTTTTTAATATGTTTTCACCACATATCTTGTAGATTACCCTGTACAATATATTCCAAGCTTGCTATAATTAGCCAGTCATAAAATATATAGTTGCTTCGGAATGGAGTTTATACTTAGTCCAAAACATAAAAATTAGTAATAATTAATTAAGCGACAAAAAACTTGATTTTTAGTAGCGGTTGCAACCACTACTAAAACTATTAAAAACTGCTGCTAAAAGTCATATAGGTCTATACCAGCGGTTTTCTAAACCGTTGCTACAACTTGAATAACCGTTGTTAAGTTCCCGTTGTTATAGGTCATTATAGGTTATAGCAGCGGTTTTAGGAATTGCTGGTATAGAAAACATCTATAGTAGCAGTTCTATAAACTACTGCTAGAGAATTAAAAACTGCAAGTACACACAACTTTACCTTTTGGAATTAATTATTTCTACCAACGGTTATATAACTGTTGCTATAGATTTTTTAGTAGCAGTTCATAGAACTGCTGCAAGAGAATTGAAAACCGCAAATACACATGGCCCTTCCTTTCGGAATTAATTATTTGTACCAACGGTTATGTGACCGCTCCTATAGATTATGTGACCGCTCCTATAGATTATTTAGCAGCAATTCATAGAACTGCTGCTAGAGAATTTAAAAAAAACCGCTAGTACATAGGGCCCTTCTTTTTGAAAATAATTATTTATACCAGCAGTTATGTAATTGCTGCTATAGATTCTTAAGCAGCAGTTCTATAAACCGCTACTAAACAAAATTTAAAATGTTTGTATACCCTTCCCTTATTTCTAGCATGAATTATTTTTAACAACGATTTTGTGAATTGCTACTAGATATTCTTTAACAATAGTTTTATAGAGCACTGCTATAAAATAAAATAAAGCCGCTAGTTCTCCCATTCGTACACTTTGTTATAAATTAGCTATTGTAGCAAAAAACAACCGCTACTATAGGTTCAATATAGGAGCAATTATAAAAACTGTTACTGAAGGTAGAAACATTATTGAATATTACAAAAATATTTTCTAATTAAATTTTTCCCTGAAAATTAGTAATATAACATGTTTGGAATGTTATTAAAATCCACAATTCCAAAAATCAAAGTAATAAAATAATTGCAAATAGTTAATAATATTGATCCAAATGAAGAAATAAAACTTTACATTTCGAAGTTTGAAATCACAAATAGCTAAATAAAAGTATAAACAATATTTTTTGGTACTTAAGATAAGACAAGGATAAAATAATTGTAGACAACCTACAATAAAAACTAAGACTATAAATATTCCCTTTGAAGTATGCCAAAAGTCACTCCAGCATGAAACTTGGTCTCCCTTTATATTCCAATGTATTGTCTTAGTTTCCTGGAATACAATAAACCATATATTTGCATTAGTGAAAACTATATATATATATATATATATATAGGCAAATCTTAGAGAATATATCAAATTACTATTGGAAAAGAAAAATGATGACAAATACATATCTTCTCATGTGCATTATTTTTATTGTATTACCTCTAAACCAAGAGTCAACAAGCTTAGCATAATCTTGGCGATTTACTATATTTGGAGCCTCAGCCACTATTTGTGTTGAAGTTTTTGACTTATCAAAGTGCTTTGCTTTCAAAGCATGCTTCCAATTCCTCCATTGATCACCCAATCTCTTTAAATTATGACACTTGATTATCTCTCTTGCAATCTCATCTTGAGGGATGTCAAACTTTGACTGAAACACAAATACATATATAAAAAATAAAATAAAATAAAATAAAAAAACCATAACCACTATGTAGAAGCATTCTTTCTATAAAAAAAAAAAAAAAATTTTAAAAAAAATCTATGTAGAAGCATTGAAATTCTGGAAAGAAGTGTAATATATGTTACTAAAATTTTAATACCTCAATTCCATTCCAACAATTTTCTTTGTAGTCATTTGGCATTGTACGCCAACTAACAACATTAATAGGACATAAGTGAGGCTTCGTTGCAACAATCTTTATAAATTGATTAAACCTACGGCTTTCATGTTTAGTAGGCTAGAAATAACGGTCAAAAGACAACTTAAATTTGTTTATGCACAAAAAAAAGTAGTCAACACCACAATCATACTTTTAATTAAGTGTTATGTGCTACAAGGTCTAAAAACATAAGTAATCATATTCATAGGTAGCTGTAATCATATTCATAAGACATTTTGGTTTTTTTTTTTTTTTTTTTTTTTTTTACAAAAAAAATTTAGTAATTAATCCTGAAAAAAGATTAATTTTCACTAATATTTGATTAAATTATTATATATTCATGAAATTTAAGAATCACATGCACATATTCAAAGTCAAAACTAAGCCTCAATTCGGTCATTACTCATTTTATTAAAAAAATGCTAAATCTCAATAGATCAAGAAATACAAAAAAAAAAAAAAAATCAAATCACTAATTAAAATTATTTTATTTTATTTTATGCTATATAATATATTTATTTATTTAATAAAAAAAATGCATAATAGTTTAAAAATCTTGATGTTTACCTGGGGAGTAATGGTTAAAAACCATACATTCAATCACCCTTCAGTCTCCACTCTCTTAGATTTGGAGGAAATAGCAAATTCTCTGAGAAAATTGTAAAAAAATATTGGAGATTAAGAAAATTGATGAAGTGGGATACAAAGAGAGAGGGGTTAAAAACTCACCTGTGAGATGTTGTTACGACTCCTTCTACAAGAGTTTTGTTTTTTCCTTGAGGAGACTAAAACTCTTTTAATTTTTTCTAAGCAATTATTGGCAGCTACAGGTTTTATTTTTTAACATGGCGGGTAATTACAATTTTGAGATAAAGATAAAGAAGACTAGTATTTTAGAAACCAAGATAAGATAAGGACTCTTAAAAAGTTAAAAATAATAATACGTAAAAACCAAGATGAGATAATTAAGGATTCAATGAGTTAATAAAATAAAAAAAAGGAAGTAAAAAAATACGTTTATTTGGGAGAAAAAAAAAAGACCTGAATTTCAGTGTCCAACACATGTTTATTTGGGAGGAAAACAAAAACACTTCCAACACAACTTGATGAGATAAGGATTCAGTGGGTTAATAAATAAAAAAATAAAAAAAAAGAAGTAAAAAAATACGTTTATTTGGGAGAAAAAAAAGGGACCTGAAATTTCACTTTCCAACACACATTTATTTGGGGGAAAAAAAAAGAAAAAGAAAAAGTAAAAAAAGAACACTTCCAACACACGTTCATTTGGGAGGGAAAAAAAAAAAAAAACACGTAAAAGAAACTTCCAGCACACATTTATTTGGGAGGGAAAAAAATAAAAAAGAAATTGAAAAGCTTTCCAATTGGCAGGTTTAGAACCCACCTTCATGAGATAAGGATTCAGTGGGTTAATAAATAAATTTAAAAAAAAAAAAAAAGAAGAAGTAAAAAAATAACGTTTATTTGGGAGCAAAAAAAGGAACTTGAATTTCCTTTCCAACCCACATTTATTTGGGAGGGAAAAAAAAAAGAACACTTCCAACACACGTTCATTTGGGAGGGGGAAAAAAAGCAGGTAAAGGAAACTTCTAGCACACACGTTTATTTGGGAGGGAAAAAAATAAAAAATAAAAATTGAAAAACTTTCCAATTGGCAGGGTTAGAACCCACCTTCTCAAGGTAAGTGTCCAAAATAACAACCAATGGACTAAACACTATATTCTTACAAAATTGGAAATCTATTAGTATTAACTATAATTTAAAAAATTTGAAAAATTAAAATGGTTTATGACACCTACTAATTAATAAAAATATAAAATACATAAACTTATATATAAAATTTTTATTATAAATAATATATTTAGCATTAATCATTATGTTTTATAGTTGAAAGAAACTTAGCCATTCTTGATATAACCAATATGGAATAATATTTTAATTTTAATTTTTTTTATGTTTTATTATTCTATATTTTTATAATATAAAATTATTTTTTAAAATTATTTTATTTCATTACATTTTTAATCAAGATTGGTTATTTGTATAGAATGTGACAATTCGTGTTTGCGGGTCAGGTTCATGTTTTGTCAAGCCATGAGTATTAGGTTATACGGGTTGACCCGAACCTGACCTGTTTAATAAATATGTCAGGAATCCTCAACCCGAACACAACCTGTTTATTAAACAGGTCAACTCGACTCAACACGTTTAACTCATTTAATTAACAAGTCATGTAAAAGTCAATGCAAATGAGCTGTTTTTAATAATCTAGGAGAGTAATAGTCCTAGTAATTATAGAACTAATGTTTTTTTTTTTTTTTTTCTCATTTTCATTTATTTTAATTGTACAGGGTAAAACCAAAAAACTCTCTCGAGTTGGGCCCTTAACCAATTTTTTTTTTTTGGGTAAAGATAGGGTTAAAAAGCTAACTTTGAAATAGTGTAAAGGAACTTAGAATAAAAATACTTAAAGGCTAAGAGATTTGAAAAATGAACAATACTCTTCTTTTATAAAATCTCATCGCTCTGTCTGAGGAAGGCTATTTTGTCATATTTGATACACCATGTCTCTACCTACACTATTTATACCCACATTACCCACATATTGAGAGGAGAGTTTTTTCAAAGAGAAAACTCTAGCCATAACCCTTGAGAGTTAGAGATTGTCATACCCACAATCCTCTACACAATCCATTGTGGTTTTCCTCAACTCTTACCTCTCCATATCCAAATTCTTGAGAGGGATAGCCCAAACACTTACCACACCCATTTTAAGTGTAAAGTGAGGTTTTGGAGCTATTGGAAAGCATTGGAAAAAGCCATTTGTTTAGTGGATGCAATCGGGCTGAATTGCATGATCCGGAGAGCTAGAGAAGACCAGGCTTCATTAAGTAAGTTAGTAGCAGGAGCTTGGAGGGCACAAGTACATGAAATGGACTAAGCTTGGAAGGTCTTTTGTTATTTGTGTACTCCAGCTCATTCTCTAGTGGATCGATTTACCGCTTGGAGGGTGGTGAAGAGGTTTTTCGCCATGTTCTTTGGTTTCCTCTTCGATAACACATCGACGTGTTATCTTATGTTTGCATTCTTCTTTCCTACTCTTTTAGCTTTCATTTTACTGATTGATATATGATGAATATGGCTTAGAGTAGTTTATTGTTTGTTCACTTGCATTTACTCTATTCTGCACTTAGTTTAAGTTAGAGTAAAATTAATCGAGCCGTAGTTGTAATTTGGGGGTCTAAACAGCTCTTATGTTTTCACACGAATTAGAGCTTTCACCATAAATGCGGCATGATAAGTTGGTGTAATGCATTTAAGGTGAAGGAGATGGTTACTTTCTAAGTAAGCTTCCTCCAACCTTCACTTGGGGAAATTATTGTTCCTCAACCAGATAGTATCCTAGGTATAGCCTGATAGCCTTCATTCGCCTATTTATATTTTTAAGCCTGTCCTCTTCCTCGACATAGGCTTTTGGTTCAAACCTTCCTCAGGTTGGTCTTATCAGAATTTTAGAAGATGATTTGTTTTTAAACAGGTCTTCTCTGAGCTAATTCCCTTGAACTCTGGGCCAAAATGCTTGGTTTGAGCCCGTTCCCTTCCCCCCCTCCCCCACCCACATTAATAATTTCATTTGCTTCTCAATAATGCACTTAAAGTTTTGGTTTTTTTTTTTTTTTTTTTTGATAATCAAAAAGGGGGGCGGGGGCGATCATGTGTGACTTACCCCCCAGGGCGTGACCTAATAGAGGCACCCCCCGCTAGGAAATGTTGGATTGAGCCATAACTACTGTGACTGGGGTGCCATAGATCTCACCCTTCATTCGCCTGTTTACATTTTTAAGCTTGTCCTCTTTCTCAACATAGGCTTTTGGTTCAAACCTTCCTCAGGTTGGTCTTATCGGAATTTTAGAAGATGATTTGTTTTCAGACAGGTCTTCTCTGAGCTAATTCCCTTGACCTCTGGGCCCAAATGCTTGGTTTGAGCCCATTCCCTTTCCTTAATACATAATTGGGACCCTTTGGGCTCAATTTAGGCTCAATCCTCTTTGATTTTTCCTCCCCCCCCCCCCCCCCCGGCCACATTAATAATTTCATTTGCTTCTCAATAATGCACTTAAAGTTTTGGTTTTTTTTTTTTTTGATAATCAAAAAGGGGGGGCGAGGGCGATCATGTGTGACTTACCCCCCAGGGCGTGACCTAATAGGGGCATCCCCTGCTAGGAAATGTTGGATTGAGGCATAACTACTGTGACCGGGGTGCCACAGATCTCACCCTAGCACCCCAAGAGAGCCAGAGTGTGGGGCGCAATGCATGCCATGAAAATCTCCCCCCCCCCCCCCCATATGGTACCCGCCATGACTCGAACAAGTTTATAATTTGAAGACTTCATTAGTTATATTGGAAGTTTTTTGGCCCTAGCCTTTAGACCAATGTCGATGTTAGTAGTTAGGTGTCTCTTAAATAAATTTGTTATATTATAAAAATAAAAAACCTAGATCTCACCATGTTGCACTTGGCCTTAGTATGATCGAAACCCATGGCAACAACTCAACAATAAGGACAACGGATTTTGAACAATGGAATTTGCCCACCTCCATATAGTTACGTTATTTTTTTTTTTAATGAGTAATTTTAATCAAAATAACAAACTATCATATTATTAGATTTTTATATTGGTCATTATAAATTATTTTATTTTTATAGGATTTTGGACTAATTGTTCCTGAAGTTATGACAGAAATATGGTACAAGTTAATTTTAAGGCTGAAAAAATTGAGTATGTTGATAACATAATCAATTTTTTTTCATACTCCCTATTTTATAGTCTTGAGAACTAAAATTATTTGTTCTTATCTACATTATCTATTATAAATAGAAGAAATTATCTATTTCCATAAAAAATAAAATAAAAATTATTTGTTTCACCAAAAAAAATGTAGTTTCTTAGATAAAGCATGACCCACGTAATAGCCTGAAGATTATTTTGCTCTTCAATCGTTAGCAATCTTCATTTTGAAATAGATGTCTATCAAAAACTAATATTTATCCCATTAAAAAAAAAAAACTAATATCTTAAAAAAAAAAAAAAAAACTGTGTAACCGAAGGTTTGAAATTCTCTTTTATCCGTAATACCCAAATCTTAGATATATTTTGGCACGTATTCTAAAAAAAAAATAGATATATTTTGGCACGGGCGCGAAATATTGCTTTGCCTCGGCTCTCTTTAACCATTTTTTTGCTTTCACTTCTCTTTTGTCTCTCTTCCCTATCTGTCTTTCACTTCTCTATCGCAAGGAGGAACTAATTTTTCAAAAGGTTTGTAATTTTTTAATCCATTTTTGTCATCTTTCTAATGTCATAGATTGTATAAAGGTAGTCAAAGTATGCTAATATTAAGATAGTTTTTTTTTTTTTTTTTTCGGTCAACAGAGGAAATATCATTAAACTGAGGAATTAATAAGTCTATTACAACGTAAGCAAGCTTTATCAGCAGCTAAAATACTTTCCACCACAGACGGCGGGTACAAAAAGATAACAAAAGAGTCTAAGCTACTAGCACCAAGCTTGGCCAACGCATTAGCACATTGGTTGGCCTCCCTATAGATGTGAACTATCTGCTTGTTAGGAATCTCTCTCACTAGGTTCCTGCAATCAGTAAGTAATGGCTCGATTAACAAATTGGCAGTATTGTTATTCATAAGTAAAACAACACTTAAGGCATCCAACTCAATGATGAGGTTATTTATCCCCATCTCCTTAGCTATTAGAAGCCCATCCCTTAAGGCCCACAGCTCTGCCATGCAACTGTTGGTGCACCCAAGAGGCCTTGCATAGCCTTTCAACCAATGCCCATCATGGTCCCTGATAATCCCGCCACCACCTGCACGACCAGTGGTACCAAGAGCAGACCCATCTGAATTAAGCTTCACCCATCCCATTGGAGGCTTCTCCCACCCCACTGCAATGACAGCTTTAGCTTTAGGCAACTTAACATTCAACCCAACAGAGAAATATTCAGCACTATCTTTAATGCTTTTCTTGAAGCATGATCGATCCACCTTGCCTGTCCTAAAAATAAAATTATTTCTATGAAGCCATAAATTCCACACTCCCATGGGAAACAAAATCTTCCACGGAATGCCCATCCATCTGGATTTGATATCAGATTTACAGCTGGCTTCAAGCCATTCACTAATCGGTAAGTTAAAGGTTTCCCTCATACAATTCGGGAATTGAAGTTGCTGCCAAAAATCCCGAGCATACCCACAGCCCCTTAGCAGATGGTTACTCTGTATACTTGGCTTAGTCAAATAAAAGTTTCTATTTAAAAAAAAAAAAAAAAAGACTTATTTTAATGAAGGTGGTATGGTGTTTTCAGTTAAACAGTGTTTGTATGCTGTTTTGATTTATATGCTTTACATCTACTCATTTAAGTCTCTTGGCCTTGATGTCAATCACGAGAAATTGGCTTACAGATGTAATTATGTATGTGTTTGATGAATAAAGAAGATTCGATCAATGCAATAAAGTAAATTTTTTAACAAACTATAACTACGCAAGGAAAATCCTTCACACTCTCTAATCTTACTGCTAGCATTTGCTAAGTTGTTTCTTTCACCAACCCGCATGAAAACTTGTTGTGTACACAAAAACCATGATTAGTATTAGTTCTATGTAACCCCACAATACCAATTATCTGAAAAAGCATTCTTATAGGGTGATAAATTATTTGTTAGGTTTGCGTTATTGCTATACATTCCTTGTTGGATTTATGTATAATGAATATGTGATTTGTGTTGATAATTATCTATATTGATATTTTTCTAAATAGATATGGGAAAGAAATGGATTCGTATAGTTAATGCTGAAATTGAGCCACAACCACAAGACCCATCACATGGGTCATTAGGGCCTAATCAGTCACAAGACACACTACCTCTTGATCAATCACTTGGCCCATCAGCTAATCGATCAAGTGCCCTATTAGTGCCTCAACCTCAAGCAGATGATAATTCAGATGAGGAATCTACAAATATAGAAGTTCAAATTACAGGTATTATGAAATTAAATAAATATTTTTTATTTTAGTCATTTTTTCACAAGAAAATCTTAATTAAAAGTATGCTTTTGTTGTTGACCACATTTTTTGGTTTTTTTGTTTTTTGTATAAATAGATCGTGCAGGTGTACGTAGCACACGTGGGATAACACATATGTCTGAGATATGGAATTTAACTGATGGGAAAAAGGTTGAGTTGTCTTTTAATGGTTGTTTTCAGCTAGTTGAACGTGAAGGTATTATTTTTAATCGATTTGTGGGCACTGTTGCAAGAAAGCCAAATTTTTGTCCAATTAATTATCTTAATTGGCGTAAAGTACCTAATGGCTACAAAGAAAAATGTTGGACTATTATTGAGGTATTAAAATTCTAGTACCAAAAGCTATATTTATTTCTAAAATTTTAAATGTTTCTTTCATGTGGTTACATTTTTTATTTTATTTATTTATTTTTTTTGTATTTGTGATTCAGTCAAAATTTCACATTTCCAAAAATGAGGAAGAAAGAAAGATCATCAAACGTCTGACTTTAAAGGGTTTGGGTGAAAAGTGGAGGAATTGGAAGTGCACCTTGAAAGCAAAGCATTATGATGAGTCAAAAACTGCAGCAAGGATAGTAGTTGAGGCCCCAAGTATAGTGAATCGCCAAGATTTTGCTACACTTGTAAACTTTTGGTTTAGTAGAGATGGACTGGTATAAATAACATTATCTTATACATTATGGCATCTAATGCTTTGGTAGAACACTTATTCATAAATACGAATGAAAGAAAAGTGAATTAACTTTAATTTTAATCAGTTTGTTTTTATGTTGAATGTAGGAACGTAGTAAGGTTGGTAAGAAAGCCAGTAACAAGAAAAAAGATGTACACACTGCAAGATCAAAATCTTATGCACAACATGCCTTTGATATGGAAATTACAAAGTTAGTACTTGGAAATAGTTTGTGTATTTTGCTTACATTCATTTGCATCCATTAAAATAATTAATATATTTGTAATGCAGTTCAAAAAAGATGGGGTTGCACCAAATCGAGGGAAGCTATATGTAAAGCTTCACAAAAAAAAGGATGGGATGCCAGTTAATGAGGATGCAAGTGAGAAAATTGTATGTCATCATATTCTTTTAGTATAAGAACTTTATTTCTACCATTCTCCATTTTTTTTTAAAAACAAAATTTATAATTATTATTCTGATTCTTAGGACAAACTGAAAGAGTTAATGAGTCAAGAAGCTAGTGACTTGCCTGAAGGTGCAAATGGAAGTATAGCATGGTCTTCCATAGATGCGTTTTCTAAGGTAATGGGTAAAGAGAAACATGGTCGTGTGCGGGGTTTAGGATTCGGGCCAACTCCTTCTAACCGAAGTGGCTCAAAAAATAGCTGTTATGGAGGGATGAGGATAACTAGTGAAGAAGAGAGGTTGAAAGATGATAAGATACGTCGCTTGACAGATAAAGTATCAACCTTAGAAGATAAGTTGGCAATGGTTATGCAGCATATTCAAATCCCTGCTAATACTGATTTACAGGTTATAAATATGTGATATATTCTTTATGCTTTACATGTTTTGTTATGATTACTAAATTATGTTATTTTATATCTTTATATTATTGTTTTACTTCATAATTTAGGATAAAGATGTGGCTAGTGGTTCCCCTCATCAACAATCTCCATGGCATCCCTTTGCTGCAATTGATGAAATGGAAAACTGCAGTTAGTTTTATTTTATTGTATTTCTTTCTAATTGATAATTGATCAACTTTTTTATTTTTAATTTTTTAATTTTTGATTTACGATTCTCACCAGAAAGAAAACCACTTGATATTTCAAATGTTATTCAATAGAAGTATTGTAAATGGCAACATACTTTGTCTAATGGAGATATATTGTTTCTGATATTACAGGAAAGATGACAATATATTGGAGAACTAAAGAGGTAGCATTGGAGCAATAAAGAGGAAGCATATTTCACTGTTGTAGTGATTCTTGGGGATTAATGCTTTCAAAGGAGAATATTATGGCCTTTGTTTTATTGTCACTTGCCTAATTAGTTTATGTTTGCTTGGGTACCAAACCATATTGTTTTTATTGTTATGTGTCTAGATCGCTATTTATTTTGGATTTAAAACAATATTATTTTCTGCAATTATTTTGTCCATGTGAGTTTTTAAATTCTGAATTTGAAACAATATTTTCTTAGCTATCACGACTAACCTGACTTATTATAGGAGCAAGTTTATGTCATTTTATTTTCAAATTTTTTATTAGACTAATGCATAAATAGCATTATACGTGGTCCAATAGCTTGGAATTTATGATTTTCGTTATTAGTTGGTTTCATCATGCCTCAACCAGTGAAATTGTTTCTAAAAAAATGAAATTAACATGTGGGTCTGATTGATCCTAATACATAAAAATTATTTGTTTCACCAAAAAAAAAAAAAATTAAATTGCTTAGATAAAATGACACCTACATAAGCAAGAAGATTAATCGGTTCTTCAAAAGTTGGCAAACATCTTTTGGAAATAGAAGCCAAAAGCTAATATTTAAGTATTGTGAAAATAAGGAGAGAGCACCCTAGTGTATTCACACTTAACTAAAGCTATATAACATCACATATTTATATACTAGAGAAGGTCGGTTCATGCTTGTGACCTTGCTATACACAAACAACAACAATCCAAGTACTAATTGGATTTGGCAACCCAATCCTAATATTAATGGGACTAGGATTTAATGTGGTGCAATCACGCTCTTTGGGACGTTGCCAATATATAAATAAATAAATATAAACTAGCCTCTAAGCACGCGCTCACGCGCGTGCTTAGAGGCTCTTCTATTTTTTGGATAAGGATTAATTTAGAGCATTTATTATAATTTAGGATTACTATATTTTCTAATTACAAAATACTTAGAGGTGTGATGAAACTTGGAGGCTAGTATGACTTTGTGTGGATAGATTTTTGAATTCAAAATCTAATATTTATCAATGATAAAATTTATGAAATCAAAAGCTCAAGATATAAATAAGCACCATCATAAGGTTTTTTTTTTTTTTGGGTGTAGAAAACTATACTTAAATATATATATATATATATATAGAGAGAGAGAGAGAGAGAGAGAGAGAGAGAGATAAGATAGAATAAAAAAAAATATTTAAAAGCACTTATCTTTTTTTTTTTTTTTTTTTTTGGAGTCACTATCCTTTGGTTTAATGGTATTTGAAAAAACAAAAATAAAAAGTACAAAAATACCTTTTTCGATTATGTATTTTACTTTATTACTATCCAAATCCTCAGAATTATAGATATAAGAAAGAAAGAAAAATAATAATAATCCTCTTTCTATTCTTTTTTTTTTTTTTGATTGGTTGGATGAAAATTTAAATTACAACATTTTATCCAACTAATAAAGGGCTAAGATAGCCTTCTTTTCGTGTTCCTCAACTTGAGATACAATCATACACATACACACACCACCAAAAAAAAAAAAAAAAGAGTTAATAAAACAGAAACATTAAAGTTATTTTTTATGATGTTTATCTGAAGTGCAAGATAATGGGTAACGAAATCAAACTCACTCTCAATCATCACTCTCCAATAAATAGTTATCTAATTCCTTTATGCGGTTTTCCTAATTTTTCCTTGAGATCTGTAATTGTTTCATGTTTGACTCTTCCACAATTTTTACCAAATTCTAATAGGTCCAACCACAGGCTCTCCAAGAACCATAATATCTTCAAGTGCAACCATTGCCTAACACCCCAAGTACTAAGACCTGAAAACAATTGTATTAGTTCATGGGCAGAAATATTCATCTAATCCGATTACCTGAGATTAAGTAAGCAACCATTGCCTAACACCCCAAGTACTAAGACCTGAAAACAATTGTATTAGTTCATGGGCAGAAATATTCATCTAACCCGATTACCTGATATTAAGTAAAATAATTAAATAAAAAAATGGTTGAGAATCACATCGATCAAGACGCAATACATCAGTAATTAACCCGGATTATTTATGCAAAAAAACAATTGTCATTGGAAACATAAATACCCAAAAGGAAAAAAAAAAAAATGAAATTGGAGAAATAAGTAGAGTACCCCTCTTACCTAGTAGTGAAATTATGGAGAACCACAAAAACAGATTTAAGAGTTGTTAAAGGCAAAATCATCGTGGTTTTAAGTCTGGATATGGAGTGAAACCGCTGGTTAGTGGATAAGATTTGAGTTCAGGTAACTGCTTGGGAATGTATTTGAATTTAGAAGTGCAATGCGGTTTTTTTTTTTTTTAATAGTCAGTGATCCTATTTTGTAGTGTTTTGTTATTCTATATATATATATATATATAATTTTTATTTTGAAAATCTAATTTATAAGTGGATAAAGTAATTTGAAAATGAACAGGAAAGTTGTCCTTTTTTTTAGGCAATGTTTTAGTGGAAGTTAGAGTTGCATTTTTACCAGATTATCCTGTAGTTTTATCTCTACTTAAACATATAGGTATAGGGGCTCTTTTGAACTAAAAAATAAGGAATCCAAACAAAGGAAACCCCTTAAATAATAGTATAGATATATATATATATATATATATTCTCACGCAATAGAATTCTACCACTAACTAAAGCCCTATAACATCACATATTTATATATTAGACAAGGCCGGTTCATGCTTGTGACCTTGTTGCTGTACACGAACAACAACAATCCAAGATTAGAGCCACAGACTTGTACAAAGTCAAAGCCAAAACCAAATAGAAAAAAAAAAATCCCTCTCTTTGGGGCGTTGCCTCTCCATATACATATATACTAAGCACTCTCAATCTCTCTTTCTCTTTGGGTGTTCTGATCTCTCCATCGAGGTAAATATTCTCTCATTCACGCTTTTGTTTTTGAAATTGTTTTGGCATATTTTGATTACAGATTTAGCTTCTTCCTTGGTTGTTTATTTCAATTTTGTTTATTATTGGTGTTTTTTTTTTTTTTTTTTTTTTTGTGTGTGTGGATCTTGGGTTTAACGTTTGTATACAAAGCTAATGTCTTTCTCTATATTTTTTTTGTAAAGATTTTATTTTATTTTGTGTCTGTGACTGTTTATGGTTCCTTTTCATTGTTTAGAATTCAAACCCAATAAAACTGAATGCAATTTTTCTCCAAAAAAAAAAAAACAAAAAAAATCAAACCAAACCAATTTTTTTGGACGGTGCTTTGATGTATACTTATAAAAGATTGATTTTTTCATGAGGACAGCTTTGGTTTGCTTTTTATGTTTAAATATCCATCTGTTATAATTATTGAATTATAAAGTAAAAAAAAAAAAAAATTCTCCATACTTCTACTTATCAATATGTTAGAAAATTTACACTACACATAACTATTAGTGTTATAAAATATGTAGAAAAAAGTGTCTATTAAGTATTTATTTTAGAGAGTACTTATATTACATTAATTGTAATACATTCTAATACCATAATTTTGCAAATAATTTCTTTCAGATCTCACTTTTAACTGTTTTTCCATGGTTAGCGTAGTTTAATATATTCCAATTCACCTAGGTAGGTCAACAATGAAAAATGATTTGGCAGTCTAGATTAAACTAAACTAGACTTAGACAGCAATTGATGGTGCAAGTTTGTAATTTTTTGGGCAAAGATTTATCATGTTCCTACATTTAAAGGAGGTAGACCTGATAGTGGAGCAAGTTTGTAATTTAATGTTTTTGTTTATGGCCTTATTAATTTAATTTCAGTTTGATTTAATTTTTCTTGTAGAGCAGTTGATACCAATGGATAAGAGCTGGATGAAAAAACCTAGGCATTCAAAAGAGTAGGTACAAGGGATTAACCACTTTTTGAAGTTTGCATCCAAAGTAAAGACTATGGATGGGATGATTTCATGTCCTTGTGAAAACTGTGTGAATTCAACTATGCTTGTTGTCAACACTGTATGAGATCACTTGGTATCTTTTGGATTTTGCAATGGTTATGAATGTTGGTTTTTGCATGGAGAACCCTTGACTACTACTACAACTTCTTGTGAAACTAGTACAAGTCATGTCCAAGAGACCTTGAATGCACAAGAATTCTTGAATTCACAAGACATTTCCATTGAATATGGTGATATACCTAATATGATGCATGATTTATTGCATGGCCACATAATGAATGAATCTAGAGATAATAATAATTCTTCAGAACCACCAGAAGAAGTCCCAAATGTGCAACAATCTAGGCAAGGTCCTAATCAAGATGCGCAAAGGTTTTATAGTTTACTTAAAGATGCTGATCAACATTTGTATGAAGGGTGCAAGAATTTTAGCAAGTTGTCTGCCATTGTGCTTTTATATCAATTAAAGTGTCTTAATGGCTGGAGCAATAAGTCTTTTACAATGTTGGTCCAGATTTTGAAAGATATGCTTCCTTTGGATGCGAAGTTACCGAAAGACACATATGAGGCTAAGAAAATTATTAAGGATTTAGGACTGGGTTATGAGAAGATTGATGCATGTATAAATGATTGTATGTTATTTTGGAAAGAGAATGCCAATGATGAAGAGTGTAAAGTCTGTCATACTTCCAGGTGGGCAACAAATGAGAATGATAAGAAGAATAGTGGAAATGATAAGGAGAATAATGGGAAAGGTAAGGAGAATAGTAGGAAAGATAAGGATAATTTGATGAATGCTTCACTCAAGACAAGAAAGAAAAAAGTTGCTAAGGTTTTGCGTTGGTTTCCTTTAAAGCCAAGACTACAAAGGTTGTTTATGTCTCCCAAAACAGCTTCTTCAATGAAATGGCATGCTGAGGGTCGCACAAATGATGGAATAATAAGACATCCCGCCGATTCTCTTGCTTGGAAAACATTTGACAATCATTATGTAGATTTCTCATCTGACCCTCGCAATGTTAGACTTGGATTAGCAGCTGACGGATTTAATCCTTTTGGGAATATGAGTACTAGTCATAGTACATGGCTGGTCATTTTGATTCCATACAATCTACCTCCTTGGATGTGCATGAAAAGATCTTCTTTCATGTTATCCTTGCTTATACCTGGGCCAAGTTCACCTTTAAATGATATAGATGTGTATTTACAACCTTTAATAGAAGAATTGAAGGAATTGTGGGATGATGGAATATCAACTTATGACGTGTCTTCTAATGAGAATTTCAAGATGCATGCAGCATTGATTGGACGATAAATGATTTTCCTACATATGATGATTTATCTAGTTGGAGCACTAAAGGGGCCTTTGCGTGTCCTTCTTGTAATTTAAATACTCGATCTCAGTGGTTAAAATATGGAGGGGAATATTGTTATATGGGTCATCGATGATTCTTGGAAGAAGATCACAGCTTCCGTAAAGATAGAAATTTTTTTGATGGGACTGATGAAATGGAAAAAGCTCCTATTATACCATCTGGCATTGACATCATGGTGCAAACTGAAGGCATTAATTGTATTTTTGGGAAGAAAAAGACCAAAGTCCAAAAAAGAAAAAGAAAGAGAAAGGAAGACGTAGACCAAGAACCAAAAGGATGGAAGAAGAGAAGTATATTTTTTGGATTGCCTTATTGGGAGAATCATATGTTGCGGCATAATCTTGATGTGATGCATATAGAAAAAAATGTTACAGATAATGAACTTGGCACAATGCTAGAATTGCCACGCAAGACTAAGGATAACTTGAAGGCACGTCTTGACCTAAAAGATATGGGTATAAGACATACACTTCACCCAGAAAAAAGAGAAGATGATAAGACATATATGCCACGATCTTGTTTTACAATGGTTCCAAAAGAAAAGGATAGTTTCTTGAGAGTTTTGAAGAAAATAAGAGTTCCAGATGGCTATGCTTCAAACATTTCATGTTGTATCCAACTTAAACAACGCAAAATTTCTGCTTTGAAGAGTCATGATAGTCACATTATAATGCAACAACTTCTTTCAATAGCAATAAGAGGAGCTTTACCAAAGAAAGTCAGTATGGCTTTAATAGATTTATCTTGTTACTTCAGAGAAGTATGTTCCAAAGTCCTACAAGTAGAAGATCTTGAGAAACTTGAGTCTCGAATTGCAATGACATTATGTGAATTGGAAAAAATATTCCCTCCTTCTTTCTTTACTGTCATGGTTCATTTAGTCATCCATTTAGCCACTGAAGCAAAAATTGCTGGACCAGTCCATTACTGGTGGATGTATCCCATTGAGAGGTAAGTCTTAATTATTTAAATTTTTCAATGAAATCCATTATTCCACTATTGATCTTTTGTTTCTAAATAGGTATCTCTTAAGACTTAAGTCTTATGTGCATAATAGAGCTCATCCAGAGGCCTCTATTGCTAAAGGATATATTGTAGAAGAGTGCTTAATATTCTACTCGCGATATTTGGAATCCATTGAGACAGTATCCAATAGACCCATTAGAAACGTTGATGATGCTACAGGAGCAATGTCAAATATTCAACTTGATTCAACTAAATGGGTAAAAGCACATTGTTATGTTCTATTCAATTGCAATGAAATTATTCCATTTCGCGAGTAAGTAATATTGATAAATATGATTCATATTTAAGCATGTTAATCAAATGATAACTCTTAATAATAACACATGCTACATTTGTTTATATAGGTTACACAAGGAACGAATAAAGAGCAAAATACGTCCACGTCGTGTACCAGAAGGAGTTATTAATAAGATCCATATGGAAGAGTTTTGTGACTGGTTTCGAAATTATGTAAGTAATTCATTACTAATAATTTTTAGCATACAATAGAAGTAGTATAAGGGTTACTTAGCTCATATTGATATATCATATATAATTTTAGGTTGTGGCCATGAGTAATACTGAGAAGGTGAAACTTACTAATAAAGTTAGATGGCTTGCTGAAGGACCCAATATTGAAGCTAGACAGATGAAACGATATGTTGTCAATGGTACTAAATTCCGAACTAAAGATTATGAGGAAAATAAGAAAACTCAAAACAGTGGAGTCAGTGTAGCAACAGAAGGAGGCATTACCTACTACGGTGTTTTGTTTGACATAATTGAATTGAATTATTATGATAATTTGAAATACATATTATTCAAATGTGATTGGGTTGATGTTGATACAGGTAGGGGATATAAGATAAATGAATTTGGGTTCCCCCTTGTCAATTTTACACATTTAATACATGTTGGGAAGAGAATGACAGATGACCCATTTATTTTGGCATCTCAAGCTTCATAAGTATATTATGTTGAAGATGAAAGAGACAAGGATTGGCTTGTTGTTGTCAAAACAAAACCAAGGGATGTGTTCGACATTGGTAATGGCGATTTGAGTGATAATGATGTAAACATTTATTGTGATAATGAGCCATATGATATAGTGATTGAAAATCCACCTAATAATGCGAATGACGACCTAAATTGGGCTCAAAATGATGTGGATGGAACCATAGTCGATACATCCCTTCCACTTGATGAAGAGAATTTTATGGATGATTCTGAGTCTGAAGAAGATTACTAGTCACAAGAGGGAACATGTTTTATTGTTTTAGTGATTCTTGGTGATTAATGCTTTCAAGGGAGAATATTGTTTCATTGTAGCTTGCCTAATTAGTTTATCATTGCTTGAGTACTAGTCTATATTGTTTTTATTGTTATGTGTCTAGTGACTATTTTGGATTTGAAACAATAATATTGCTTGCAATATTTACTTTGTTAGTTTGAGTTTTTAAATTGTGGATTTAAAACAATATTGTCTCAGCTACTAGGACTAACCTTTTTGCCAAGGTGTATGAGCCATTTTATTTTCAAAATTTTTATTAGACTAATACATAAATAGCATTATACCTGGTCCAATAGCTTGGAATTTATGCTCTTCTCATTTCTTTAGTGCTAGCTGAGTTCCCGGGCAATGGGTAGGGAAACTTATTATTAGTTTTTTCCAATATTTCAATAATTTAGCCAAGAATCTTGTAACTTAACTAGTTGCCACATTTCTAACAAAGATGTCCAAGGATCAAATCCCCTACCCCAACAATCAATGTATAAAAAAAATTGTTTCAATAATTTTTCCTATAAAAAAATTGTAATATTTAGTTATTTTATATACAAAATAGAAAGACAGTAAGAATATTGTAGTGATTTGATTATACTATATATATGTGTGTGTGTGTGTTTTCAAAATTGAAAATTGCATGATATAGTAGCTAATATAGACAAGCATGTTTCATGCCTACTAAAGAAAATGCAAATATCATTTAATTTTTTTTTTTTACATTCTTGATTGTGTGTAACTAAATTTATTTTTTTCCTTTTTGTTGGACATTGTTTCAGTTGTTGCAAAACCAACTTAATTTGAGCAAGAATACCATATTTCAAACCAATTGTTTCTCACATATAAAAAAATTCAATTGTTTCTAGTATAAATCTTAGAAAAATGATATTAAAATTTCATTATGCTTAAAATAAATAATATAACAAAATAAACATATTTATTCTATTAGTAATCTTTCTAATCACATAGAATAAATACTAAAATGTTAGTTCTCCCCCCCCCCTCCCCCTCACACACACACACACACACACACACACACACATATATATATATATATTACATGTCACTAAAATGAGTTAGGAAATTATGGTCTTCTCAATAGGTGTTTGACACCACACTAAGATTGCTGAGGATAAACATCTCACAATTTAAACCAGTAGATAACAGTAGTACAATGGTTTGGGGGTCATTTAGTGATTTAGGGATTTTTTTTTTTTTTTTTGGTTTATTGTAATCATTCCTAATGTATTTTGTAAATTTGGAGGTCTAGGGCTATATTGTTCATTTTGAAAATTTTAAAAATAGTTCTCTAGTTATGGACATTCTAGAGATATTTTGGTCATTTTATAATTCTAGGGGTATTTGTGTCATTCTGAGTATTTTAGTTGTATGATGATCTCATTAGGGTATTAGTTTTCTACATTGGAGTATAAAAATTAAAAAAACAAAAAACAAAAATGACTAAACTTTGTAGTTTTGTATTTAGAAAACACCTATAGAAGCACAAAAAATAAAGTATATTGTAGTAGTTGGGAAACCGTTGCCAAAAAAAAAAAAAAAAAATTGTAGTTTTGTATTTAGAAATCACCTATAGAAGCACAAAAAATAAATAATATTGTAGCAGTTGGGAAACCGCTGTAAAAAAAAAAAAAAAAGTATATTATAGCGGTTACAAAAAAACCACGGCTACAAAGAGACTTATAGTAGCATCTAAAAATCTGCTACAATAAACCCATTATAGTAGCATTTTTTGTAAGTGCTACAAAAACGACCACTGTTATAACTCATATTTTTTGTAGCAACAGTCCTGAATTTCTCAAACTAAAGTTTCCACGTAAAATTCAACTGCCCTGAGCCTGAGTTACCAGATTTTCAGTTGTCTTCTTCAGTGCAAACTTGCTATGAACCGAATAGATTCGAGTGAACCTGGTGAAACAAGCATTTGTGCCACTGAGGAGGCCAAGATAGAGAGAAAATCAATGCAAAACACAACCCTGGATGCTAGGTTTAACTTGGTAACAAGTGCAGGAGACAATGCCATGCATGGATGTCCAACACCAAAGATACAGAAGGTCATATTCTGGCTACTAGATCGCAAGGATTTCAAGAAGTACTTCGAGCCAAGAGTTGTATCACTAGGTCCTATCCATCATGGTATGCCAAAGTACCGGCTTGGAGAGAAGTATAAGCTCGTCTTGGCATATGATTTCATCAAAAGTAGCGGCAAGGGTGTAAGAGATTTATACAATAAGATTGAGGAGAAGATCAAAGAACTGAGGGAATGCTACGAGGTGGAGGTGACCAAGGACTATAATGATGAGTCCTTCGCTTGGCTTTTGTTCCTAGATGGCTGTGCAGTACTGCAATACTGCGCAACTCACAAAAAGTTCAAAGATTTGAATATAAAAATGGACTTTGTAGTCTTTGGACAACAGGATACATTTTTGCTGGAGAACCAGCTTCCTTATCGTCTCCTCAAATGGTTGCTGAGCTTAAGTGAGATAAAAAAAGAGTTGGAGGACTCCATTAACATTTACTTTCCAAATCAAGAAAGTCCTCATTCACAAGAGAAGCCAAAAGAACTAAGGATATCAGTGGATGGAGATCCCATCCGTCTTCTTGACCTTCGAAGGACAACTCTATTGGGTAAACCACAGCCAGTTTCTGATATCTTCCAAACTAGACAAGAGTTTAAAGAATTGCAACCTTATCTCAAACTGCAGGGGCTTAAACACGTTGGTATTCATTTGAAACCAAGTAGGAATAGTTGCTTGAGAAACATATCTTTTGAAAATTCCTTTATGGACGCCTTTACCTACCTCCAATCACTATTGATGACACAACGAAATCAAAGTTCTTGAACTTGATAGCCTATGAGATGTGTCTTGTTATTAGTATTGATACACTATGTTGAATATGCTAGTATAGATGTGGAAGTGAAAGTATAAAGTATAGAACATAGTAACACACGGAAGTTACGTGGTTCAACCTAACGGCTTACATCCATAGAGGAAACCCTAAAGGGCTACATCAATAATATATTAGAGTGTAGTACAAATCCTATGTTACAATGAATCATAACATGTGTATATATAGTAGACTAAACCCCAGACTAATAGACTTCTAGTACAAGTAGGAGACTTGGCTTGCACACAAAATAGAATTAGGCTTGGACTTATGCTAATGGGCTAATATATCTCTAACACCCCCTCTCAAATTCAAGATGGAAATTTGATGAAATCTTGAGATTTGATAAGGTTGAGAAGATCCCTTGAATGAAGTTTGGCTCTGTGACGGTAGTTTGAGGAAGGCAATGGTCTTGTAGTGTTGATGCGACTTCTAACGATGGCATGACTATACTGGAGAATTTTGATGGTAGCAGTAAGAAGTCAAAGAAGATGAATGCAGCGAAAAAAACATTGAGGAAGACAAAGATTGCTCTTAAATATACCACAAGGACAGAAAACCATGGCCACTAAAAGGTGGCTCTGATACCATGTTAAATATTAGTATTGATACATCATGTTGAATATGTTAGTATAGATGCGGAAGCGAAAGCATAAAGTATAGAACACGATAACACACGGAAATTACGTGGTTCAGCCTAACGGCCTACATCCATAGAAGAAATCCTAAATGGTTACATCAATAATATATTAGAATATAGTACAAATCCTGTATTACAATGAATCATAACATGTATATATATAGTAAACTAAACCCTAAACTAATAAACTTCTAGTACAAGTAGGAGACTTGGCTTGCACACAAAATAGAATTAGGCTTGGACTTATATTAATGGGCTAATATATCTAACATGTCCGAACTTCTAAAATGACTATGGAGTCACCTCTTACATATGCTTCCTTGATGAACTAATTGATGAAGCCAAAGATGTTATGGATCTAAGGAAAGCTGTATACTGTACCACTTCCTTTCCAGCGATGAAGAAGTGGCTCAACTCTTCAATGACATATCTAAGGACTTGGCAGCTAACCCTGAAATATATATTGACGTCAAATCCCAAATTCACAAACACTTCTTGAACGAATTTCATCGCTTGACGTTTCAATTTATGCACGATCATTTCAGTGCCCCTTGGACGATGATAACTTTCTTTTTTCTCAATTTCAGCACTTGTTCTAAGTATTCTACAGACAATTTCCGCAGACAGGTGGTCATGACTTCTATCTGTTAGAGATAAAAATGTCAGTATGTATGTGAAATATTTTAATGTGTCATAGTGGGAGGATTACACATGTATGGGATAAAATTTGGAGATGAGTATTTTATAAAAGGCTAATTATTGTTCCATATTTTATGTTTTTTTAATAAAATTTTTGGCATATTTAATGATTTTACTTTGTAATTAAGGTTCCTTATTTTGTTTAGACCTAAAAGTTTTTCCATTGATCATGTAAAATGTTTCGCCTGAACCGAATGAATGAGCTAGACACGTAGCAACAACAATGTCAAAAAAGATTTATTACATGTACGTAGGCCTACATACATGTACACTAAAATTCAATTTTTCTATAAAACTAATTCAGTGTCCAACAGCTGAGAGCTGATCATAGGCCAATCTTCAATAAATCAATAGCTAAAAGAAAATTCCTACCTAGAAAATTACCAATCTTTAGAAAAGTACAAAAGTTTAAATATTCTAATTGCCAAATCCTAATATTTTTCTCACGTGCACAAGATTGACAATAGTCCAAACTCTTGCAACTCCTCAAAATTTTGAAATAGAGAAAGAAGAGGTGAGCTCGACAGCTTAGTTGATGCAAAAATATTACAAAACTCTTCAAATAAAACAACGAATATTTAAAGAGCTTACGAGCAAGTGTATGGTAATAATACGTTTTAGAGAGCTTACGAGCTAGATATTCTATGGTAGAGATACGAGCAAGTGTATGGGAGAGATACGAAATAGATAGTATTTTTTTTTTTTTGCTGAAGAATTAGATAGTATTTGGGTAGCATGTGTATGGTAATAATATGTTTTAGAGAGCCTACGAGCTAGGGTTAATTATTTAAAGACTAACAAAATTCCTAACATTCGTAACTTGCCCTATAATTTAGGACTTAAACATTAGTGCTCCCTTATCTATTGTCTTGCCATCACTCACAATTCCATATCACTAAATAGAAGGAACATCTGGACAACCGTATGTATGTTTAACCACATCAAACTCACAAAGCCATACGTGACCAAACGTGCAATTTCTGTATGTTAACGTGTAATAAGCTTGTAGGCTTTATGCACACTTTATTTGTTTTATTTAGTACACATACTTGTACAACACACTTGCCTACTGTATAAAAACACTTTTGTATATGTTATTACTTAGGAAATACAATACTACTCATTTAGTATTTTGACACCCGTTATTTGTAAATTTTTAATTAATATTGTTAGGTTTTAAAGACTTAGAAACTTATGTATTTAGAATTCTAATGTGTATTGTTGGCAAACCATGATCAAAACAAGATATTTAGTCGTGTTTAGACTTGCTCAAAGTTGTGTCATTTATGTAAAGTTGGATTTAAGTTGTTGCAGAATTAAAAGTGTAATTCGGCCTGGTTCGATTGATCAAAGCTTAGGCTCGATCAATTGAAATTTGGGCAGAATGCGTTTTTTGCAGAATTCCAACTCATCCCTAGTTTTATTTAAAACGTTTAGGGTTTTGTATTTTTGCCCTAGGTATATAAGGCAAACCCTAGTCACGTTTTAGTATTGCTCATATTGTTGTTTGTGTAAATCTCTTGTGAGATCTGTGATGAGCTTTCCTTTACACAAACTTAGGATTATCAAGAAGGAGATTCGTTCAAGAACTTGATGATCATTCAGTTGCTGCCATAAAAACTTAAAGAAACACAAGCGGGTGTGCTTGTACTTGCTGGAGAATCCAAGAAAGAAGGAGTCCGTGGTTTCGGAGTTTGCACGTGGTCGTGTCAGTAAGTTTCTACTGGTGGGTAACAATAAGATGTTAGTGGTTTAAGTCCTGTTGAACAACTTCGATTCTTTCATAGTGGATTCAGGTTTACCTTGAGGATAGCTAGATTAAATCCTCCCTAAGCTTTTACTGGTTTGGTTTCTTGGGTGATCATATCATTGTATTATTTATCTTTCTGCTACTTTGCCTGATATGATTGTTTGATTGTGATAACCTAGATTTGGAATTTGGACTAAGTAATAACTTGGCTAATTACCTAGGTTAATTCAATTGTGTTTTTTTTTTAAGGGGTCTAAATACTATCAAATAATTTGTAATATACAACATTGTGGGAGGTTTTAAACAAAATATTTTTCTAGCCGTTGAATGCAATGATGGCTAGCTGGCTGCATGATTCAACATCTCTCACTTGGGCCAATTAGATCATGATGTACACGCACCTTATTCAATTTTACATGATACACCCATAGCACAAACAAATTCTTGAAAATTTCTTAGAGGTTATTTTTTTCAATAGATCTGGCACCATCTCCCTTTGATGATATGTAATTTATAAAACTTTTGTTTTCAATAAAATACCTATGGCTATAAATGAGTTGAAATTTGTCGAGTAATGAATGTTCTAGCTTGATTCGATAACAAAGTAAAATGTTCAACCTCGGTTCGAGATTGAACCAAGTTTTAAAATAATGATTAAGCTTGAACTCATTTAAAAGTATATATAAAAGCTTAAATTTGGCTTAGTTCATTAGTCAAGATGAACTTGATCTCAATATAAAGGTCAAACTCGAACTCAATATCAAGCTTCTGAGCTAAGATCCAACACAAGTATATTATAACGTTTTATTAAGGTCATTTGATTTGGATAAGTGGTCTCACATTCCAATTATTTAAAGTCTTAGTAAGATATGAGTTTATTTGTCAAGCCCATATCAAATTTATTACCAAGCCTATAAAACTAGTTTAGGCTCAGCTTGATTTTTTATCAAGCCCTATTGTTCACAAGCTTGTTTATAAACCTCTTTTTTTTTCTTTTCTTTTTTTCTTGGATTTGTCTCATTTATTATACAACTCTAAAACTAAGGCTAAAGCTTATTTTGGGCACAATATTTCAAAATCTGAGATGTATTTTGGTAAGGTTTTGACAAATTATAACTAAGAAATCTTTTTTTATAAAATTGTACATAAATAAGAGGAAAAATAAGTTAGCTAACAAGTCAGCAGCCTCATTGCACGTGCATGTGCTATGTGCATAATCTTTTTTTTTTTTTTTTTTTAATTTCATTTATGTGAAACTCTTTTACTAAAGGTTTTTTCAAAAACTTCATAAGTATAGGTTTCTATTAAGATTGAAAATTAAATTAAACAAAAAATTTCTACCATTCAAGATTTTTTTTATTCAAAAATATAGTAACTACCATTTGTGACATGTATGCTCGGTGATTTTCTTTATAATGATTGTTCTAAAGTCAATTTTTTGATAGTAAGTTTACAATATTTCTTTTTTTTCAAATTTGAATTTCTAATCAAATGAAGGCATGCCAACTTGGATATTATAGACCATCATCAATTATATCAAATGACAATATTAGTTGAGCTGCATATCTCCAATGGTGGGTTATGAAAGTAAGTAGAGATTTGCAATAAGAATCAATGGTGGGTTATGAAAGTTAGTTGAGCAGCATACCTTCAACGGAGACCATTTTAGTATGGCTAGAGGAACAAAATGTTTACCCAAATGAATTATATGATATGTTTTCTAAAAATAAAAAATAAAAAGTCTAAAAATATCAAAATAAATCAAGCTAGCTAATTTAAACATTTCCCCAACATACATATAAATTAAAGAAAAATGTAAAATACATATATTTTCCAAACTATTAATTAAAAATTATATTACACCTTTTTTATATGAAAATTATAAGAAAAGGAAAAATATATGAAAATTACAAAAAAGAAAAAACTCTAATGACTTAATAATTTTCACTATCAATTAAGAAAATCTATAATTATATTATTTTTGATATTACCAAAAAATGTTTGACTTAATAAATCTTATGGTAGTTTGGATAGATGAAATAACATCAAACTCTTGCATAAGGCTATTACTATTGGGCTTTTGCGGTACTATTACTTCTTCTTTTTATGGGCGGTACTATTACTATTAAAAAGAATATTGTTTAATTTTAGCTGCATTTTTCCTATCTATATTAGAGGTGTGTATTGGGTATGTTTTAACCCAATTTTATTTCTTTGGGTTCAGAAAATGCCAACCTAACCCAACCCATAGGAATTGGGTTCAGTTGGCAGGTTGATGCAATTTTTTGAGACTTAAAAAAAGTTTATTTTATTTTATTTTATTTTTTTATTCAACCCTTTATTCAATAAATTATAATTTACACCATTAGGTATAATATTTCATTTTCATCAAAATTAAGTCTTAAACTATCAAAATAAATCAAGCTAACTAATTTAAAATTGCCCCAACAGCAACATACATATAAATAAAACAAAATATTAAAATACATATATTTTCAAAACCATTAATTAAAAATTATACTACAACTTTTTTTTTTATATCAAATTAAAATTATAAAAATAATATAATCATATAAGAAAATTACCAAAAAAAAAAAAATCAAATAATAAGACCATGTTTGGTTTGCTAAGTTTTCATCGCTCAATACTCAGTTTTCATTACTCATCACTCACATTCTGTGGCCCCACACAAACTGATGTTGTTTGGTTTAATTTTTGTTCTCAGTTTCCATAACTCATTACTCAAAAAATTGAGTTAGAGTCATGAAAAATGAAAACAACTTTTTGTTGTTTTTGAATTATGTAAACTTGTGGGCGAGTGCATAGCAGTTTTTGAAAAAGTTTTTGAAGTTGAGAATACTATGGAGATGGAAGCAATGTTAGACTATGAAAAGGAGGAAGACCTTCCGGGCGAGGCAACAGTATGCACCACCGGAGATAGGAAAGGTAAGATATGGGCTGCCTGGACAAATGCACTTATAGTTAAAGTGTTTAGGAAAACCCTAGGTTACCACTTCCTTATTTCAAGGTTGGTAAGTCTATGGAAACCGGTGGGCAGAATGGAGTGCATAGACCTCGGAAATGAGTTCTTTCTCATTAGATTCTCCATTGCGAAGGACCAAGCAAGAGTGCTCAAAGGTAGTCCATGGTTTGTTGGTGGCCATTATTTCTCCATTAAATGTTGGGAACAAAACTTCAGGGCAGAAACCACCAAGCTTTCGGCTATTGCAGTGTGGATAAGGTTGTCGGGATTGCCCATCAAGTACTATGAACCATCGGTTTTGAAGGATATCGACCTAGCAATAGGACCAGTACTTAGAATTGACACCCAAACCGCAACGGAGGCGAGAGGACGCTTTGCGAGACTTTGTGTCCAGGTTAAGTTTGATAAACCGATCATTAAGCTTGTCAAGATAGGCGGTCTTCAACTGCCTGTGTAGTACGAAGGAATTAATGTGTTTTGTTTCTCATATGGACGTGTCAGCCACAAAACTGAGGGATGCCCGTATAGAATGAAGTTGCTAGAGCAAGCGGAGAAGATAGTGGGAGAAAATGATGCAGTAGGAAGTCACGGGGTGGGGAAGGATCATGTGGTACCTGACTGTGATGATTTCAGGCCCTAGGTCTTTGTTACACGAAACAGGAAGCCTAGGAAAAATCTAAGTAAAGTAGATAAGACTTTAACCCAAGTAGGCACTTCCGTGTCCAAACCAAGTCCGCCCACTAGCTTTTTGAACCCAACAAAAGAAAATATGCGGCCAGACTTGGGGGCAAACATGGAATTTCAACACCACCGTGACATGACAAAAGAGAGCAACTTGCGTGCAAATCGCACTAACTTATCTTTGAGCCGTGAAAAGTCTACCTTCAAGCCAAAATCTCAGAAAGAGAAGAACCCTAGGTGTGGACAACAACACAAAAAGAGCCAAGCAAAGACTGATGGACCAAAAGCTATTGGACAAAAAGCTTCCTCAAAGTGGAGAGTTGTCAATTCGAATCCATTCAGGTTAAGCTCACCCATCAAATTTGGTTCTGATCCAGCTGGCATGTCTATAATAGGAATGGAGTTTAAGGGATTTTTTGCTGGGAGATCTGACGAAGCAATCTCAACGCCGATGGAGAAACCGGTTTTGGCCGTTGCAGAAGATCGAAGAGAAGGCACCTACTTAGATGGATTGGAGATGGGTCTAATTGAAAGGAAGCCATTGGAGGTAACTTCAAACTACTCTCCACGGGAGGAAAATCACTCGGGTTCAACTATGGAGAAGGAGGTCTAGCGAATAACCAAGCTTAAGCTGAAGAGGATTGATCCTTCACTACGGTCAAAGTGAACAGGGCTTGAAGAAGAGGATTCCTTGAACAGAAGACGGGTCTCACTCAGAGGCAAATATGCAAGTTGAACAGGGTGGTGAGCTTCTCAATCCTTCCAATTAATTTTCTGTTCAAATTCCCTTTCTTGTGTTAATTATGAATACGTTAATCTAGAATTGTCGGGGTGCTTTAAGCCCAAATTTTTGTAATAATATTAAAGATATGGTTCGTGTTCACTCCCCTGCTATCATGATCATCATGAAAACCAAAGTGTGTGGTGATAGAGCTAGAAGGATTGTAGATAGACTCCCTATGGATTGGGCTATTATTGCTAACTCGATTGGCCTATCGGGTGGCCTGTGGTTACTTTGGGACTCTAGTTAGGTGGAGGTGGTTGAACTATCTTCAACTGAACAAGAGATTCATGCAACAGTATCCTCCTCAAGGAAGCCTCTCTGGCTTTTATCAGCTATTTATGGCAGCCCTAGATTTGCGGAGTGATGCCTCTTTTGGGAAAACCTCAATTCTGTAGCTGAATTACACGCCATGCCTTGTGTTATTGCAAGAGATTTTAATGAAGTTCTAATGGGGGATGATAAGTTTGGTGGGAGACCAATTAATTTAGGCAGAGCTATGTGGTTCCAAGAATGTTTGGATAACTGCAATATGATTGATATTGGCTTTTCTAGGCCTAGATACACCTAGTCTAATCGTAGGCCGCTGTCTTGGCTTATCCAAGAGAGAATAGATAGGGTTTTTCTCAACACCGAGTGGAATTCTCTTTATCCTGAAGCAACAGTTTTCCATCTAGAAATGACTGAATCAGACCATTGCCCTGTCAAGTTGTGTATGGATAATAATCGGACTGTCCAATTTTTGAAGCCTTTTAGGTTTCAACCCATGTGGTTCTCTGACCCTTCCTTCCTAGGAGTGGTAAAAGATGCCTGGTCCAGCCAACCTACTCTGATGCAAGCTCAATCTTCTTTTACTGCAAAGGCCAATGCATGGAATAAGACTGAATTTGGGAACTTGTTTCATAGGAAAAGGAGAATTTTGGCAAGGCTTAGAGGAATCCAGGAAAACCTATCCTTTCGGCCTAATGACTTCTTGATGGATTTAGAAAGGAAGTTGCGGATTGAGTATGCAAAAGTGACAGAGTTAGAGGAGGAGTTTTGAGCAATGAAGGCTAGAATCCTTCGGCTTGTTGAGGGTGACCGTAACACTGCTTTTTACCATACGTCAGCGTTGGTTCGAAGAAGAAGAAATCGTATTTTATGTATGAAGGATAGAGTAGGGAATTGGTTGCATGGAGATAGAGCTCTTGCGGATTTCATTAGGAAGGGATTTATGGAGCTATTTACTTCAGACCTTTGTTCGGTCTCACTAGCTGATTGGAATCCTTCATTCTAGCACACTTATTTAAATGAGGAAGAAGTGACTTCTATTAACTCTGTTGTTACCAAGGAGGAGATCACAACTGGTATTTGGGGGCTGAAACCATTCAAAGCACCTGGTCCAAATGGTCTCCATGCTGGGCTTTTTCAACGGTTTTGGTTGATTGTTGGGGAGACTATGAAAAAGGAAGTTAATTATAATTTCGTTGCTAAGGAAATTCTAGAATACCTTAACAAGACCCTCATTATGCTAATTCCTAAGTGCAAGAGTCCAAAAATCTTGAACAACTACCGCCCAATCAGCTTGTGTAACACAGAGTATAACAAATTGATATCGCTAATCATGAGTTGCATATCCTCATCCTCCATTTCTATTTTGTTCAATGGGGGTGCATTAGAGCCTTTTAATCCCTCTTGTGGAATTCGTCAAGGAGACCCTCTTTCGTCGTATCTGTTTATTCTTTGCATGGAGGTATTGGGAGCACTTATTGAAAATAAAAGTCATGAGAAGCTTTGGAATCCGGTTAAGTCTTCTCAGGGAGGACTTGCCTTTTCGCACTTATTTTTTGCGAACGAACTTATGCTTTTTGCCAAGGCAGATCGGAAAAATTGCATTGCAATAAGAGATGTTCTTAACTCCTTTTGTGCATTATCAGGGCAAAAAATTAGTGATGAGAAGTCTTGGGTCTATTTTTCGCCTAATGTGGATCAGAACACGAGGGAAGAACTCTGTGAGGTGCTGGGTTTCCGATCTACTCCATTCCTTGGGAAGTATTTGGGTATTCCCATCAAGCACAAGGGAACTCCTCAAGATTTCAGTTTTATTATTGATCGTATTCAAAGCAAGTTGGTTGGTTGGAAGGCTAATTTATTATCCTTTGCAGGCAGAGTTGTATTGACTTAGGCGATGACATCCACTATTCCCAACTACTCGATGCAATGTGTGGCTCTCCCTTTTAAAATCCTTGAAGGTGTGGACAGATTGAACATGAACTTTATGTGGGGCTCATCGAATGGAAGAAAAAAATTCACCTTATTGGATGGGAAAAAATCACGAGGGACATAGAGGTAGGTAGATTAGGTATTCAAGCAGCCAAATCAAAGAACACAGCCTTGTTGGCTAAGCTGAATTGGAGGTTCAAAACTGAAAAATCAACCTTATGGATTCGTGTACTATCTCATAAATATCGAGGGCAGAGAAGTAGACCTATTAACCTTCTCAAAACCACCTCTTTCTCATCCACCTAGGCTGGTATTAAGAAAGGTGAAGACATTGTCAGTAAAGGTGCTAAGTGGGTTGCTGGGAAAGATAGTGGCCTATCTTTATGGTTTGACAAATGGTTGAATAAGGGCACCCTCAGAAGTTGCATTTCTGGCCCGCTTAATAGAGGAGAAGATGAGGTTAGATTGAGGGATATTTCTAGCTTCCTTGGCTGGAATTGGGAAGGGATCTCCTTCTCCTTTCCCAAAGAGATTCTTATGGAAATAAAAGCCACTCCGATTCCCTATTCCAAGCTAAGAGTAGATAGACTTTCTTGGAGCTCCTCTCCCAGCAGAGAATTTCATCTTAAAGATGCATATCATATAGCTAATGCAAAGGAAAGCAAGCCATAGATTCGGCCTTTCAGTGGAGCGTGGGTATGGAAAATTCCAAACCTTCCAAGGATTAAATGCTTCCTTTGACAATGTTGTCATCAAAGCATTCCTGTGCATGCTCTCCTTGCTGAAAGGGTGGTGTGATGTTGCTGATATGGATTGGGCTATTTTGTTTCCCATAGCAATTTGGGTGATTTGGTTGAATCGGAACAACATTATCTTTGGTAAGGCAACTATACGTAAAGACTTAAAGGCCGAAGGACTAGCCAAAGCTGTTGAGATGGCTTATTTGGGCATCATTGAAAAGCACAAGCAGACAAAAACAAAGATCCAGGTAAGGTGGCTGCCTCCATCTCTTAATTGGGTTAAGGTGAATTTTGATGGTTCGTCCATGGGAAATCCTGGCTTGGTTGGAGGGGGCGGTTTGATTCGTAATCAAGAGGGAGAGTGGGTGAAAGGCTATGCGAGAGCAATAGGTTGTGCCACTAGTGTTGCAGCCGAGTTGTGGGCTTTAAGAGACGGAATTCGACTTTGTATCTCCCTTAAACTTCCAGCGGTTGTTTTTGAGCTTGATGCAAAGTTGGTAGTTGATCTTTTGAAGAAGGATATGGAAAAATCCAATGGCATTGATGTGCTGGTTGCTAATTGCAGAGAAGGGCTTAAGGAGATTCCTATGGTGCGAATCCAACATCGCTATAGGGAGGCAAATAAGTGTGCTGATGCACTGGTTCATAGGGGAGTGCTCATGGACTAGGACTATATTATTTTTTTGATTCCCCCACCTGATGTTGTATTTTTGCTATGTTTAGATACTGCTAGAACTCTGTTTGATCGGTTTGTTGCCTCTGGTTTAGAGGCTTTTTAGTTGTTTAATGCATTATCCTCTTAACCAAAAAAAAAAAAAGAATTATGAAAACTAAGTTAGCAGACACTTTTGTATTTTACTCAACTGGATGGGACCCACCTCATGACTTGTCTCATCAATCTGACTTCATGACACTCGTGCTCTCTCTCTCTCTCTCTCTCTCTCTCTCTCTCTCTCTCTCTCTCACATATTTTATTTTATTTTTCTCTTCAAACACACAGCTCTCATCTCCTCTCTTCACCGAACCTCCATAAACCACCACTCACCGCCACATGAGCATCACATGCCACCACCATGAGCCAACTTGAGATGGATCTCACTCTCGAGTCTTCCTTGTCTCGAGTCCCTCACCCTAAGTGGGCCTTGCTTTTTCATCGTCAACTTTTCTCTCTAAATCAAACCACCATGGTTGAAACTTCAAGCTCAGCCCAAGTGGGCCTTGGTCTCTCACGTTTGGCTTTTCTCTCTAAACCGAACCACCATGGTTTAAGCTTCAAGCTCCACCCTCTTTTTGAAACCCTCTTTCTTTTTTATTTTCTTTCTATTTATTTGCTCAATTTTCTCTTTTTTTCTTTGACCTAAAAATTCCTTCTTTTGTAATTGTTTGTGGGTTTAGGGATTTGGTTGATTTAGGTTTGGGGGTTTGAAAAATGGAATTTGGATTTGGATTTTGGGTTTCAAAATACAAGATTTTTGTTTTGGGATTTGGGTTTGTTTCAAAATTGGTATACGTGTGTATTAGAAGAACTGTACCCTTGTGATATGTGTGTGCATATGAACTAATGTATAGTGGAACATGAATTTGCAAAAGGAATTATCTGCTTGTGTTGGATTTGCTTTCCTTTCTTTTTAGCTAATGCCCCTTTTTGTTTGCTTGAAATTTTTATAGAGAAAAATGAAAGAGTGGGCTGAGAGAAAATATCACGCGAGTAAGGGCAACAAGAAGAGTACTATTACCGTTCTAAAAAAACAAACTTGTGGGTTCCACTTTTTTGAGCTAAACTTGAGTTTTCAAGCTGAAAACTAAAGCAAATATTTGAGCCAAACACATTGTTGAGTGAGTTATGAGAAAAGTAGAGAATAAAATATGAGATATGAGAATGAGTTTTGAGTAGGGGTGTGCATGGGTCGGGTTGGGCCGGGTTGAGGGGATTTTTTGACCCAACCCACCATGGTGGGTCAAAAAAATATTCAACCCAACCCAACCCATCACATAAGTTCAACCCAACCCACATGGGTCGGGTTGGGTCAGATTGAACCCATGGGTTTGACAAATTTTTTATTATTATTATTAAATTGAGTAGAAAAAAAATATAAATATTAATATATTAAAAAAACCTAAAAATTAGTATCAATGTAACTTCTTAAAGGCAAACAACACTAATGACTAAACAACAATAGTAATTTTTTAGAATTTGTGTGAACTAATTGGCTTTTATATAGGATAGGAAGAACTGGTTATTTAAAAAAAAAATTATTAATTATATAATATTATATATATATATATAAGTGCCCTACAGCTGATTTAAAAAAAATTATTAAATATATAATATATTTTAAATATATATTAAATATGGTGGGTCGGGTCGGGTTTGGCGGATTTGTAATTTTATGACCCAAACCCAACCCGACCCGCTATAAAAAAATTTTTTGTAACCCAACCCAACCCACCTAGCCTTAAAAAACCAACCCAACCTGGCGAGTCGGCTTGGGTTTGGCAGGTCGGTGGGTTTTCTGCACACCCCTAGTTTTGAGTCATGAGAATTGAGATATGAGAAGTGAGATATGAGTGATGTGTGAACTAAACAGGGCCTAAGTGACTTAAATTTTCACTATCAGGTAAAATAAAATATTATTTTCACTATTAACAAAATAATAATAACTGACTTAATAATTTTTGCTATTTTAAATCTAAAAAACTCTAGCTCTGTCCTAGAATTATATGACTAACATTATACTATCATTAGTGGGGAAAAAAAAAAAAAAAAAGTAATTGTCCAAATTATTTGGATGATCTCACACACATACTTGAAGTGGAATACTAGTTTAATTAGAATTTATCTGTTTTTTTTTTTTTTTTTACTTTAATTTAAGACTTTAAGTCCTATTATTATCGTTAGTTAAAAAAAATAATTAATTAATTAATTTGCCGACACCCACATTCATATATCTGTGGTATGTCGGTGCTGTCTCCCTATATATTCATGCCTTGGCCAAAGGAATGAAAGGAAAAAAAAAAACCAATATATCAAGGATATAGAAGCGAAAGTGAAAGAAAAGAAAACGAAGAATAAGAAGATGATGATTTCGCAGCTATTGGGTTTGCCAGAAGGCGCTAAGTTTGTACCGGAAGATCACGAAGTCATCAACCTGTATCTAGTAAAACAAGTGCGTGGGCAACCTTTGGGTTTGCCTCGTGAAGCTATGAAATACCATAAATCTGTTTATGGATCTTCTGACGAAAAGCCTTTGCCTCCATGGAAATACTGTAATGATGATACGGCGTTGTTGGATTATGAGAAGCACTACTTCTTTACTATGTTAAACAGAGTGAGTGAGGACCGTGTGGCTCGTACGGTCGGTAATTATGGGGCTTGGCACGTAAGTAATACCAAGGATATCTATGATCTAAAAACCCAAAAACTTATTGGGATGAAGAAATTGTTGAATTTTAAGGTATATGAAAAGGATGGGATGAGCAAAACTGAATGGATTAAGCATGAGTTCAGTCTCGCTGGGGATTCACTGGGGGGAGCAGACCCAGAACTATGCAGCAAGTTAGTCCTTTGCGTCATTCAGAATACAGAGAAGAAGGGTTTTGATCATAAGGGAATGAAGTGTAATTTCAGGCACTGTTTCTCGTACCGGAACCAGGCTATTGCGTACCAATCACCTGTCCCAAACAACAACTTTACTACTCCCAGTGAGACAGGAACTAGGATTGGCACTTCATCTGGCACCTACCAATCAGAAGTGAGTACTAGTTACAACCATACTGTTAGTGCTGCTACTGGTGCTGAAACTGGGATTGGTACTTCATCAGGCACCTATGTTGAAGTTGGAAATTCATGCACTAACCAAGTCTTCAATTCAGAAGCAACCAGGCCAACCAAGAAGATATGCAGACTTCATCAAGATATGGGCATTGGCATGAACATGCCTAGTCTACCACTGGGTAGTGGGTTAGAGTTGGGTAATCAAGCAATTGAAGATGTCTATCAATCATTTCTCCCGAACTCCACAAATATGGGAGCTTTGTACATGGACTACAACTTTAGACAAGAGGCGAACATAGGCATGCCCAGTCTACCACCGGGTAGTGGGTTTGAGTTTGAGAATCAAGCTAACCACGATGTCAATCAATCATCTTTCTGGAACCCCACAAATATAGGAGCTTTGTATACAGACTGTAAATTTCATCAAGAGACAGGCATGGACATGCCCAGTTTACCACTGGGTATTGAGTTCAATTTAGGGAATCAAGGTATCCAAGATGCCTATCATTCAACTCTCCCAAACCCCCAAAAAATGGGAAATTTCAATTCAGAGGAAGCTTGGAGCAAGAAGACGCAATGTCTGCCACCACTACCACCCAATACTGTTCAATCCTCTGGATATGATGGTTTTATATTATAAGTTATAGGCACAAACTTTTACTTTAGTTCAATTTGTTCTATTCTGTTATTTTATTTGAAAGGTATTTGTTTTAATTAATTTGTATTCAATTTGTTCATTCTATAGCCAATGATGAAAAATCTCAAGTTGTCAAGTCCTTTATTTTTTTTTAATGATATGTGGACAATTGCAGACATTACATTTTGTATATACAAATTATTTTTTGGAATGGGAAAAGAAATTCATTTTGAAAGCTGATTTTGCATTTACATTTGTTTCTTTGTTCACTTGATTGTGTCTTCAAGCCCTTGGATTATATTTCCATCGATCCCTGCAAAAAAGGTGGCTATGGACATTGAATCCAGTATTGCACATTATAGTTGCTCAATTGGCTTCAATTAATGTTCAAGTGTATAGTTAACATTTAACCCAAAACACAATTTTGTTTGGTTTCCTTTCTCTTTTACAAGGATTTGCTTCTTTTGATTTTATCTTTCTAATTTTGTTAAGGAAGTTCATATAATTAAAAAATTAATACTTATATTGCTGTTTAGGGACGGACCTAGGATTTCAAGCTGGAGGAGATCGGATATAAACGAAAAAAAAAAAAATATTCAAATATGTATCCATGTAGTATTAATAAACTATTAACTAAGACAAATACCCAAAAATCAATTTTTCTTAATATATTAAGATACAATTATCTACCAACAAAACAAAAGACACTGTGAGTCAACCATGTACTGTAACCAGAGTATTTACAATAGAGATGTTGCAGGTGTAATTACCATGCGGGTTGACACCCAAAAGACAATAACATGGAAAGAAGGATCTTGCTAAACGTTAACTTGGGCTAGGGAAAGAAGTGTTTTTGTTATGATCAAAATAAAAAGCAAGAAAAAAAAAATTCTAAGGTCATAACCAAAGATGGTACTTTACAATAAATATAAACAACTAGATGAAAGCTGGGATGCATGGACGCGGCTCCGGACCCAGCGCACCCGCGTCTGACGCGGCGGGACGCGGCGACGCGGGAGGAACGTCGCAGACCGCGCGTCCGTGCCACGTGGATTTCCCGACTCACGCCGACGCGGCTCAAATCGGGCCGACTCGCGCCAATTCGACTCCGACGTGGGCCGATTCGCTCCGAACCGGACGGATTCGTGCCGATTCGGATCGTATCAGTTGAATATCGGTTTGTTTCGGCCGGAAAAAGGAAATCGACCGAATCTTTGCTTCTTCGTGTTCTTCATTGCGTCGTCTGGTTTTCTTTGTCGCCGGTGGACTGAGTTGTTCTTTGTTTTTTTTTTTTTTTTTTTTTTTTTTGGGAAGTGTTCTGTAGCTTCCGTTTTTCTTTTTGAGAAGTACAACTCTTAAAAACTCTTCTTTGTTTGTTGTGCCTCTCTGACCAAACGTTAGAGCCCCCATCTTCCCTTTTTTTTTTTTTTTCTTTTTTAATGGGAAGCTACACGAGAGAGCCTCCTACTTTTTTTTTGTTTTTTTACTTATTATTATCTATTTATTTTATTATTATTATTTCTATACTATTATTATTATATAAGTTTTCTATTATTATTATTATATAAAAAAGCATGCTTAGTAATATATTAAAAATATTTTTAATAATTTTTTAATCGCCGAGTCCCGCCGCACCCGCACTCACCTTTTTCAAAAATTGCCGAGTCCCGCACCCGTACCCGCACCTGCACCCGAGTCCCGAAACGCACCCGTGCTTCATTGGATGAAAGCAACCCCTTTACTTAAGAAAGAAATCAAATTCCTATAATAATAAAAAATAATAAATAAATAAATAAAAGAAATCAAATCCCATGTTTATATTTTGTACTAAGTGCCAAAAATTAGAAAACCAAGAGTACTCCAAGGTGGCTTATCAGCATTAGGCAATCTCAAAAGACAAATATAGCTTTCGATGACACCAGCATCAAGAATCATACAACAACAAAAAACAAAGCCTAGTCCCACAATTTTGGGGGTTGGCTAGCAAGAATTACAAGGGACATAAATAAAATAACTTCCAAGCCTGAAATAATATCCACCAGGAGCCAACAAAGTAACATAGTTTACCCACCAATTTACCACTCAGTTTATTGATCAACCCAAATCATGAATTTTATGATCACAAAACCCACAAACTTCATAAACACAGTTATAGAATGACATAAAATTTGAAATTGTCAAATTCAAACAGAACTTTTAGCAATTAACATACAAGAAGAAAAGAGCAGAGTATAGAATCACCACCAGCCATAAACCACTTGGGTGTACTTATGTTTAAGCCACCTGAAGCTTCTCCTCAAGCCGTCAAGGTTATTCAATATAAGTTTTGCCTTTGCGACCATATCTTGTTTAGTGATAGACTGATGCAAGCGTATCATTTTAGCACTTAAAAAGATTTCGTTAAACTATTTCCTAGTCAATAGTCAAGGTTACATGGGCTCTTGACTGGCCTGGCCGGTTGGGATAGGATGGTTAATTTATGAAAATAAGGGGGCCCAAGTCTTTGTTTTTTTTTTTTTTTTTTTTTTTTTGAAAATTTTTCCTACAAATTTTTTATTATTATTTATTTTGGGCTCAGGGGCCGGGCCCCTTAGGCCCCCACCTGGGTCCGTCCCTGCTACTATCCTCTAAAAATTAATAGCTTAGTGACAATTGTTATTAGACATGGTTATAACAATAGTGGGTTCGAGTTTAGGAATCAAACTATTCAAGATGTCTATCAATCATCTCTCTTCAACCTCACAAAAAAACAAGTTTGGTGAGAGTTTTGAGATATTTTCCATGATCAGCTTGGTCATTGACACTACCTTCCTTTTTCTTTGCCATGTGGGGAGGAGCTTTGATCATCTTCTTGTCACTTATGTTTTTTTTTCATTTGGCTGCTCATCAAGATTGTCCACATTGTTTCTTTTTCGGGTTCGAAGTGGAAGAGTTGCTGTGTGAGTGGCGTCTAAGGCTATAGGCTGTGGAGGGTAAAAGAAATCCAAGGGGAATAAATTGTACTGAAGGCCAGCCATGAAAGCTTAATTTTGTAAGTCAATATAGAACCAGAAAGAGTCACAACTCACAAGCACTTCCAGAGTTAAGACTGAAGAGTATGTAGCTATATATGTTTCTTTTCTTTTTGTGTATAATGTCATTACCATTTTACATTTATTTAGAGGCGCAAGATATAGTTAATATTTATTGGGATTCAAGTTATCGGTAATGGTTAAGGGTGGAGATTTGTGTTCCAACTTTTGGAACTGTGCGCTTTTGGACGTAGTTAATTTGATCAATGTAGAGTGCGCACCGTGTACATTCCCATGGCATATTGGGTGGTTTGTTTTCTAAGAGTAATGAGGAAGCCAATGAGGTTTGGACTTTCCATGTGCTGAAATTCTCTTTCGCGTGCTTTCTAGAATCTAGATATTCCAAATGAAATTCTCATTTGGAATATATTCATTTATATGTTTTTAGTATAATTCTAAAATGAGTTGGTTCATTTGGAAATATTAAAAATTGCCATAAGATTATCATAAAAGAAGCCCCCCCTTTTATATATATATATATATATATATATATATATATAAGAGCATCTTGTTCTCCCATTATGATATATATATATATATATATATATATATCTCGTAAATTAAATATAGAATCAAAATGCTCTGCCAGTGATTTGATTCAAAAATAAGTATCAATTGTTTATTTCAGATCCATATTTGGAGAAATTGGCCAAATTCTAGTGGGATCAAAAAATTGCCTGGAGTATTATTTCGCCTTAAGTTTTTGGGATAATTGCAGTAAACCCACCATGTAGTCTGGCTCAAAATTACTTTGTTTACCCCTGGTTTGAAAAATGTCATTTTACCCATCTGAGGTAAGCTCCGTTAGTCTTCCGTTAATCTCCCATTAGTCTCCCATTACCCACTTCTATTAAAAATTCACTTAAGTGTGAATTTTGCTTTTTTATTTTTTTCCTTTTTTCAACAAGTTATGGAGAGATTTTCTATTGTAAGTGTTTTGGTGGTTAATAAATTTTGTATTTTTATTATGAATTTATCAGTTAATTTTTTTTTCCTAACAATGGTAAAAAAAATTCTTATAAAAACTTAGAATATTTCATTATTAATATAAACAAAAAGGAAGAATGTCATTTCTCTAAATATGTCAAGACAGAAATATGTTATTACCCCATATATTATTGAGAAAGATAACGACACAAACAAAAGGCCAAAAATTGTAACACCATACAGTTATAGTTATGTCACAGATTTTGATGGTTGAAATTGAAAAAAATATACCCATCAATAACGTTTATTCTCGTAGGTTTGTAACACTGTAAATTAGCCCAGTTTGAGATTTGAATTAATATAAAAAGAGTGGATAAAACAATCCAATAAAGAAGGTTTGAACTTTGAATAAAACTTCATCATTCAAATCAAAGATGTTACCGAATGAATGCTTTTAGATAAGAAAGATAACGAAATAAACATACTACAACAAAAGCCACGGTCAAATCCTAGAAAAACCTCAATTCACAGCTAAATTAAATCCTAAAACAAACAAAGAAAAAGGTTTAGCCACAATTAGTTGTTGCAACAGTTTGCTACAATGGACCTTTTACGACGAAATTCTTTCTTGATTATGCATGTAGAAGGAACCAGTGCTGTGCAAGAAGTGGAAGCTGGAAGAGGTTGATAACAAAGCTTGTTGTTGCCTTGCACATCGTTATGGACCACAATTTTGCACCTTTCAATGTTTTCTGCACCTGCCTTCTGAGTTTGGACTTGAAGAACCGGCTTGCTAGCGTTGTCCCCATTGGCAGAACTAGGACGAGGGTAAAAGAAATCTGTAGGAAAGAAGTAGTATTGAAGGCCAGCCATTGATGAATCTAACACAAAAAGTTACAAAGGTTTTGAGTCTTGGTTTGGTTTTCTTTAGGGGCTTTTGATCTGTGGCTATATTTTGATGGTTTTTATATACATGTATATATTGGAACACAGAAAGACTAATCTGTGGCTATATTTTAATGGTTTTGGGTCATGACTTGGGCCACAAGGAGCAGTGATTGGTGGGCGTTTTGTTCTTTCCTTTTCGAATAGAAATTGTTTTCTACTACTTTTCCTTCTCGAATAGAACTTTCTTTCTTGTGCGTTAAATCAAGTCATATGGGAAGGTCTTCTAAAATTATTATTAAAAAAAAAAAAGAAAAAGAAAAAAAAGGCTCATATGGATATGGGAAGGCCCACAGTAAATTGGACCAAACATATTATATTACCGAATCCATATGCGCTTAGATAAAAGTGGGTCATTTCTCCAAAAAAAAAAAAAAGGAGCAGAAGAAGAAGATAAAAGTGGGTCTTTAAAAGGCGAATCAGAAGAAATAGAATGGTGCATTTGCCAAGAACTTTGTTATCCGGTTCTTTCTATTGGGAGAATTGGAGGCCAGTCCCTAGCTCACTATTGTAAGGGAAAAAAGGGCACATAATTATTGTCTAAATAGACTAATAAATGTTTGTATGTGATTTGAAATCAGTAACAAGATAATTTTCAATTTAATTAATTGGAATCCAAACTACATGAAAATTTTTTAAAAAGTGCTTTTTTTTTTCTTTTAAATTGGGTAATTAATTTTTTATAAATTATTAAATTAATCTTTTTATTTATTAATTCACAACATTTTCATAACACATATTAAAATCACATAACAACCCACCACTTTTTATTTTAGTCTCCCACTAAAAAAGAAAAGAAAGAAACCATGTTCAGATTTGGTCAAAATATATGTCAAAATATATGACAGATGGTAAAAGATTCACTTACCTAATAAGGAACACAAGCAAATTATAAATTGATTGGCAATAATAATAAAAGCTAAAAAACTGTAACATCATACAATTATGTGATTTTTCTATTTAATGTCACAAATTTTAATGATTGAGATTAGAGTTGTAGGGATAAAGGCCCAGAATAATATGTTGGGCTTTGGGTTTTGGGCTTTTGTCCAAGGACATTGAATGGTCCGAGGAGGGGCAAATAGTTATTAAGGGTCTCAATTTAAAGTCTCATGAGTAAGGAACAAAATGGAAGGTGGTCCGAGGAAGATTTCCTCCTTGGATGTGGCGTATGTAGTTCAAATATGTATTCCAGCAATTTAAATGACTCTCCAAGAAGCTCCAATGATGGAAACAGGCCTCATAAACATACAAGAAGGAAGGAAACCCAAAAATATCTAGGGAAAGCTGTTGATACTGCATTAAATGCATTGCAGGCAGCTACTTTTCTGGCCACATTTATGTAGAGAAGACATTTGAATATTGTTACCTTGACTACCACAACTCACAGAAAGCCAAAGAGGGTATCTGATGAGACAGGTACTCAAGTGGAGGCTTAGATGATCAATAAGTGTAGAATCAATATATTCCAAAGGGAATTATATAATGTAAAAGACCCTCCATAAAAAAATGAATCGGAAAAATAGAGAGAGAACATTGTAGCAATCTAAATTGTTTCTATATCCAACTGTGACCAATATATACAAGTGTGACCTCCTCGGATTAAAAGTCCATTAATATCATAACTTCTTATTTGTATTTGATTGTCATTCAATTCAGTATTAGCTGTTGTTTAACTTATTAGGGTCTAGTTCTTTGACCCACTTTCTATAACTTTATTGTATCGGGCACATTAGGTCAAAATCCTATATGTTTTGGACTTGGGCCACAAATCGGGACCCTACAAGAGTCACTGACATAAAAGAAGGTTTGAACTTTGAATTAAACATGCATCATCCTTCAAAATTTCAAATCAACGATGTTAACGAGTGGATGCTTTAGATAAGAAAGACAACGAAATTAAAGAAAATAAAAATAGAGTTAAAAAATACAAAACAAAAGTCAAAAAAAAGAAAAAATACTAGAAAAACTTAATTCACAGCTAAATCAAAAGCCTAAAACAAAGAAAGAAAAAGGTTTAGTCAAAGTTGTTGTTGTTGCAACGGTTTGCCACAATGGACCCTTTACGACGCAACTCTTTCTTGATTATGCATGGATAAGGAACTAGTGCTGTGCAAGAAGTAGAAGCTTGAGGAGGTTGATAACAAAGCTTGTTGCTGCTGCCTTGTACATTGTTATGGACCACAATTTTGCACTTTTCAATGTTTTCTGCTTCTGCCTGCTTCTGAGTTTGAACATGAAGAACCGGGTTGCTAGTGTTGTCGCCATTGGTAGAACTTGGACGAGGGTAAAAGAAATCAGTAGGAAAGAAGTAATATTGAAGGCCAGCCATTGAATCTAACGCAAAAGTTACAAAAGCTTTGAGTCTTGGTTTTTTTTTTTTTTACTTTTAAGAGGCTTTTGATATTTGGGTATGTTTTTATATACTGGAAGAGAGAAACACCGACCTTGGTTCAAGAGAATCAAGACTTGGGTCACAAGGAGTGAATGGTGGGCGTACCTTTTTTTTTTTTTTTTGAGAAATTGGTGGGCGTATGTTGTTTTATTCTTTTTGGCTTCTGTGAATAGTCTCTTTTTTCTACTTTTCCTTCTCGAATAGGAGTTTCTTTCTTGGGAATTAAATCAAGTCATATGGGCTTTCTATAAACTAAAAAAATAAAATAAAATTCAACCTAGCCATATGAGAATTGTCTATGACTTTGTGCCCTTTTTGCCTTCTTCTTCTTCCCACCTAGGGTTGGAGGTTTTCGAGTTTTCTCCACAGTTAAAGCATAAGGAGATGCTATCTAACTCAACTCACTCAGTAATATATCAGATTTCCTTCAAAAAATAAATCAATCAAGCCATATTGGAAGGGCTAGGCCCTAGGGGCAATCAATATAGTCTAAAACTCTGGGCACTAATTGAGTTTTCCTTATTTTTCACACATTGAAGATATGAGAAAGTACCATCCAACTCAACTCACCTGATGATATCAAGTATGCAATTGAAACCCATATATAATTAGGAAAAAAGTGAATAATAAAAGACATATTAGAAGAAATATACGGTGTATTCTATAAGAATTTTTTTTTTTTTTTAAATCTTTATCATTGCTAATGCATGTATTAGCATATGATCATTGATTCCCAAAAAGTAGCCCAACTAGAAATTTTTCTTAGGAAGACCAAACTAAATATAACCAAAAAAAAACCTTTTCTAAAATATATTTTATCTCATAAACAAATTTTACCTCCATAAAATCATCATGGCGCAGATCTCATAGCATCATAAGTTGAAATATTTTTGTTTGAATTTTGATTTTTTTTTTTTTTTTTTTCCCTTCCTATTGTACAAAACACATTATTCCAAAAAAAGGCCCAAACAACCGCAGAAATTTCCATCTCAAACCCAAGAAAATCCCAAATGGGCCAGCCAGCCCAATAAGTGAAAGTTCAGCAAAGAAAAACCCTCGGTAAAACCTCCATTCCACGACTTCTTCTTCTTCTTCTTCAGCTTCACTAAATCATCACTCTGTTATGGTTCATTTTTAGCTACAAAACCCAAAAAATTCAAAAAGAAAAAAAAAATTCAATTTACAGTTACTGTATTGTAACAGATCTATAAAAAAAAAAAATGCAGAGATCGTTAACGTCTTTGACGAAAGCGCGTGGGTTCTGCACGAAGAAACTGGCGGCGGCGGCGGAGAAGGTCGTAGCCTCCGTACTGTTCGAGAGGCTTCCGGTTGTGATCCCTAAGATCGACCCTGTCGTTTACGCCTTTCAGGAGTTCTCGTAAGTCTCTGTTTCAATCTACCATTTCTCCAACATTAATAATGCGTTTTAGTAACATATTTTGAGCACCAAACCTTTCTGATTCTAACATTCTTTTTTTTTTTTTTTTTTGGGTTTAGGTTTCGGTGGCGACAGCAATATCGACGTAGATATCCGGATGAGCTTTTAGATAAGTCTAATTCCAGGTAAGTTCTGTTTTTCCTTTTTATTTAGATTTTTTTTTTTTTAGAATCTCTAGCTCAATATATCAAGTTCAGCTTTAATTTTAGTATTGGGAAGCCTAATTCATTTTCTTTTCAATGGATTCTAATACAATTTCTATTGTTGATTGATATCTCAGATTTACAATATGTATTTCTTTTTTCTTTTTTTTTTCTGGGTCCAATCTTATTGTCATTGTTATTTTTGGTATATTTAATGCTAGTATATAAACCATTGTTTCATATTTTTGAAAATAAAATACACTCATCCATCTGAAAACAATGATATTCACACAACAAATTTCACAATATTTTTTTGGCAAATTGTTGAGTTTGAAAATATATATATATATATATATATATATATATATATATATATATGGCCAACCTTTAATAATCTGGTGAGGATTCGTAGCCGACCCAAAAAATTTGGGATTAAGGTTTGTTGTTGAGTTTGCAGATTGTGATTAGTGCAACATCACTTTCACTGTGACCACCAGTGACATCGATTTTATTGTACACCAAAATACAACCTATCACATTAGCATTTGTCAAAATTCTGTTGGATGAAAGACACTTATGCTTAGACAATGGGGAATGGTGTAGCTCTAAGTAAAAAATTATATGTTTGGCATTTTTAGAATAATTGTTAAGTGATTAAATTCACAATTTCTTATTAGTTTAAATTTTTGGGACAAGTGTTAGTATATTAGGAGTAGCTGGGGTGTGTCTCAAAAGGGGTAACTAAGCTTTTTTGTTGCTTAATTGAGATTAGGAGACTTGGATTTACTGCTTTATGGCTGAAACATTGTTTGAAATCTGTAAGGCTGTAAGCCTTTGTCTATATTCTGCTTCAAGAACTCTGGAAAGAGTTTTTCTGTCATGGCACAATTGTATTGTCCTTTGTGTGAATCTTACATTTTGCATATCTAGTTAGGGTAAATGTTAATTTCTTGTGTAATATTGAAGATATCAATCAGTAAAATTTATACTTGGCATTGCTAATCCATTATTTCTTCTTGCAAACTACTTGTGTAAGAATGCATTTGTATGTCATAGTTTACTGGTTCTATATGCACACTCTATCCATCTCATATAGATGCAGTAGAAGTTGCCATGTTTTTACCCCATCTGAACAACTTTATGTATGCAACTGAATTTCATGAACAGGGGAAAAGGTGAATACCAAATGGATTATGTACCAGCTCCACGGATCACCGAAGCTGACAAAAAGAATGATAAGAAGTATGAAGCAGATTTTTCTCCCCTTGTTAATACCAGATGAATTTCTTTGTTTTTAATTTCTGTTGTTGGCTTTTTATAATGATTATGGGGGGTACATTAGCAATATGTAACAGATATGAAATTTTATAGAGAAGTCATTGGTCTGGTGAGGATGTTACATACAGTGATTTTAATTTAAACCTAGATCTCTAATAGCTTCTGTAATTTGGTTAAGAACTTAAAAAAAATGTAGTTTACATAATTGATATGAGTCAATTTATGCGCAAGTGTGTAACCCTAGTCCCAATATTACATAATTGCTTTCACCTTTTCCTTTACTTGAAGCAACATCATCTCTTAGTGTCATTAGCATAAGGCCTTCCTAAATAGATTCATGTCTTGATATGATTGATGGAAAGTCTTGTGATAGGCATAGTAAAAGCACTGACATAATTTTCCTTTATATAGCCAAGTTATTTAATAAAAGCAATAATTCATAAACTTGTTTATAATGTCGGTATGTGCATGTATACATATTTAAAGATCAAATCACTTGAGGCATGAGGGTGGTAATGGGGGAGCCTATATCCTTCTCGTTGATTGTTGAAGATCGGGTGAGAAATTTGTGGAGAGATCTTAGTGTTTTAGAGTTGACGGAGGATAGTCAAGTTTTATTGGAGGAGGAAAGGCTGGAATTGGAGAGAGTTCAAGGTGAATTAGAAAAAGCTACTTTGATGGAGGAAATTTGTTGGAGGTAGAAGTCTAGAGTCCTTTGTATTAGAGAAGGAGACAGGAATACCAAATTCTTTCATCCTATAGCTAACTCTCATAGGAGATTTAACTCCATTGATAGGCTTATGGTGGATGGAGATTTGTCTTTCAATTCGAAGGCTATAGCAGGTGCTATTTCTCATTTTTATAGGCAACTATATACTGAAAATGTGGCTCATAGACCTTTACTAGATGATGTGGAGTTCTCTTGTATCTCGGAGGAAGATGCCCTTTGGCTTGATAGGCCATTTGATGAGGATGAGGTGTTTTGGGTGATTAGTGATTTTAAGGGTGATAAGGCTCCTGGCCCAGATGGCTTTTCCATGGCATTCTTTCAGTCTTGCTGGTGTATTTTGAAGGCTAAAATTATGGCAGTGTTTCAAAACTTTCATTCTCAAGCTGTGTTTGAGAAGAGCCTTAATGCTTCTTTCCTTGCTCTTATTCCCAAAAAGGTGGATGCTGAGGAGATCAAGGATTTTCGGCCTATTAGTTTAGTTGGTGGGATTTATAAGATTATTTCTAAGGTGTTGGCCAATCGGCTTCGAAGGGTGGCTTATGGGCTTATTTTAGATTCTCAAAATGCTTTTGTGAAAGGTAGACAGATCTTGGATTCCTTTTTAATTGCTTCAGAATGTATTGATAATAGATTGAAGACAGGTGTTTCAAGGGTGTTGTGTAAGTTGGATGTGGAGAAGGCGTATGACAATGTGAGTTGGGGTTTTTTAATATATATGCTTCTGCGCTGTGGGTTTTCAAAGAAATGGAGAAAATGGATAATGTGTTGCATCTCAACTGTTAAATTCTCCATTTTGCTCAATGGTAGTCCTTCTGATTTCTTTGGTAGCTCTTGGGGGATTCGGCAAGGGGACCCCTTGTCTCTGTTGCTATTTGATATTGTTATGAAGGTTTTGAGTCGTATGTTGGATGTGGCGGCTATTTCTAGACAGTTCTCAGGCTTCTTTGTCGGTAATACGGCTGGTAATTCAGTGATGGTGTCTCACCTTTTATTTGCTGATGACACCCTTATTTTTTGTGATCTTTTTGTGATGCTGATCCTATGCAAATAGCTAGTTTGAGGGAAATTCTGGCTAGATTTGAGGTCTTAGGCTTAAGGATTAACTTGGGGAAATCTGAGTTGGTTCCTATTGGTGTGGTGCACAATATGGATGTTTTGGTGGGGATGTTGGGTTGTAGGCAATCCTCTCTTCCTTTGAAATATTTGGGCCTACTGTTAGGTGCTAAATTAAAGGAGTTGCCAATTTGGAATCCCATTTTGGAGAAGATGGAGAGGAGATTAGCTGGGTGGAAGAGGTTGTATTTATCTAAGGGGGGTAAGGTAACTCTTATTAAAAGTACTCTTTCCTCTTTACCTACTTACTTTCTTTCCCTTCTGCCTTTACCTGGGAAGGTGGCTAATTGTATGGAGAAATTACAATGAGACTTTCTGTGGAGTGGTATTAGTGGTGATTCTAAACTTCATTTAGTCAATTGGGTGAAGGTTTGTAAGCCGCTGCAGCTTGGAGGGCTAGGTATTAGATGCTTGAGGAGTTTTAATTTTGCCTTGTTAGGGAAATGGTTTTGGAGGTATGGCATGGAGACCGATGCTCTATGGAGGAGGGTTATTGAGGTGAAATATGGGAATGATTGGGGTGGTTGGTGCACGAAAAAGGTGACCGATGCTTATGGTGTTAGCTTGTGGAGATATATTAGAAGTGGGTTGGCTGAATTTTTCTAAACTCCTTCTGTATGATGTGGGGGATGGTACTAGAGTGAAGTTTTGAAAGCATGTGTAGTGTGGAGATAGTACTCTCCAAGAGGCTTTTCCAAAACTTTATTGTATTAGTAGGACAAAGGATTCTTCAGTAGTGGAGGTTATGTGTTGGTCTGGTGGGAGGATTCATTGGGATGCTAAATTTCGACGTCCCCCACAAGATTGGGAACAAGAATCCTTTGATCTGTTTATGGATATGGTCTACTCTTCGACGGTGTAGGGGTTGGGTCCTGATCGGGTTTGTTGGAAGCCAACTAGGAGTAGAGGTTTTGAGGTTAGAGGATTCTATCTTTCCCTCTGCCTTCCTACCCTCTTATCCTTCCCTTGGAGAATGATATGGCATTCGAAGGTTCCTCCAAGGGTAGCTTTCTTTTCATGGCTTGCTTCCTTAGGTAAGATTTTAACAACAGATAACTTTTGCAAAAGACGTGTGCTAGTTCTTGATTAGTGCTATATGTGTAAGAGTTGTGGGGAGTTAGTGGATCATCTTCTTCTTTATTGCCCATAGCTTGCGAGTTATGGTCGTTGGTGCTTTGTTTATTTGGTATCCACTGGGTTATGCCTCACAAGGTTATTGGGTTGCTTGAGCCTTGGCAAGGCATGTTTGGACGGCATCGTAACATAGTTTTGTGGAGACGTGTGCCTCATTGCTTGTTATGGTGTATTTGGCGTGAAAGAAATGCTAGAAGTTTTGAGGGATGTGAACACTCTTTGTTAGAGATTAAGTCTTTTTTTTTTACACACTCTCCTCGATTGGAGTGTGGTCTTTTGTCATATTTCTTGTTCTTCCCTTCCTATTTTGCTTGATCGTTGTAACCTTGGTCCTTGATTTGTGCCCTCTTAGTACATTCCCAATGTACTCGGGTTGGCTGTTTCTCTTTGCTTAATAAAATTTTCGTTACTTATAAAATATATATATATATATATATATATCCCCAGCACTATCTTCTACTAAAATAATTTCTAGAGGCCATATGTTGTTAAAGTTATAAGAGTAGTGAAATTCAATGATGGCTAATGGAAACTTGTTTTAATATTTTCATATGGATCACTACAGTTTGATTCGCAAATTTATGAGCCTTTTTTTTTTTTTTTTGTCTTTTTCACCTTAGGTCACTACAGAGAGCACTTGACAGAAGACTTTATCTTCTTCTCTATGGCAAAGCAAGTGGAGCTCCTAGTGATAAGCATGTCTGGCATTTTCCAGAAAAAGTTTATGAAACTGAGGAGACATTGCGTAAGGTGAGAGTTGCTATTTTTTTAGCTGCCTCTTCTTCCTTCTCTGTCTCTTCCTCTTTTCTTTTCTTTTCATATTAACTCTTACTGTTTGCAGTGTGCGGAGACTGCATTGGAATCTGTGATTGGAGACCTTTCCCACACATATTTTGTTGGAAATGCTCCGATGGGTCATATGGTTATACAGCCAACAGAGAATGAGTCAAACTCTCCATCTTTTAAGGTATATTTTCTTGATATTGGTTTTTCTTTGCTCTGGCTTTTGCCAAAATGTATATGGCAGCATTATGGTTGCAATTCATGTAACTTATTGACTATTGATAATTGTTGCATCAATTTTAATCTTAAGCCCTGGATTGTTTTCTTGATTTGACAGCGATTCTTCTTCAAGTCCCAAGTGATTGCAACCAACAAGTTCAAAATTGGGAAGTGTGAGGATTTTGTTTGGGTGACCAAGGATGAAATTTTGGAATATTTTCCTGAGCAAGCTGAATTTCTGAACAAAATGATCATCAGCTAATTCAGCAACCAAATTTAATTTCCAATCCACACAGGTTGTTTTGAAATGATATTACTGATGAAATATGTATCTGTTATGGCATCATTTTTTGCAATACAAGCTGACATAGGATAAGGCTGCAGGATGCAGTTGAGGCAACAAATGGTTCAGCAATTGGGATCGTTTATTGATTCAAGTCCGATGCATGATGCATGAACTAAGTTGCTTCTTTCTGCTGTTTTTGTATGTGCTTTCATCTCCTCCCCCCCCTACTGAAATAAGAAGATTACTCAAAAAAATTCAACTTATTGTAATTTATGCAATTTTTGTAGCCTGTCTAGGAGCCTCATTGTGCAAATCAAATGTGTATCATTTGGTGACTTGGTTTTTAATAACTCAAGTTGTGTCGGATTTTCATCGCTAGATTGTCCATAATCCCTAGTGGAGTTCGAGGGTCAACTCTGATGGTAGGCTAGAATGCCTTGCAGGTGAACTAATCAGGAATGAATCTCCCCAATAGTAAATTGTGCACAGGAGCAGGCTCATTATCATGGATAAGGAATGAAAGCTTCTGGATTTTTTTTATTTTTTATTTTCATTATTTTTTTTAATTTTTGATGGAACACAAATTATGATTCGTGGCGCGCATTCATCAGCACACAAGCAAATGAATTAAGATGGAACATGTATTCCTTGGTACACCAACAATGTTGAGATATACAGGGTGGGACATGCTTTCCCTGGTACACAAACAATGCTGAGATATACTGAGTTCAGATGTATTAAATTCGAGTGCTATCTATTTTGCAATTTTGGATCTCAAACACGCTTGTTCCTTACAGCAGTTCACGGTGTAGGCTTCTGTCCTGGCACAGGAATACAAGATGGGTTATGGGATTGAATTGACGAAGTATTGGAGGAAGGCCAAACCACCAGTCTACTCTAACCTAAAAAAGAAAAAAAGAAATAATAATAATAAACCTCTCAATGTTCAATTAACTGTTGGTTTAAGCGGCTGGGCTCTGATCCTGTGATCCATGTATCTTCCTTTTCATGGCCCGATGGTGGTTTTACCCAAAGCAACACAGCTTTTGAGAATTGTTGAAAGAACTTTTGCCTTTCCTCATTTTTTTAGCAAATAATTTAGCTTTTTAGTTTTTTTTTTTTAAATAAATAATCTTTTAGCATTTTGTAACACAGTTAACATAAAAGTTACCAGAAACTATATATATAATAAACACTATGCAAATAAGTTATAAAAAAATAAGCAATTTTCAATCAGACAGTGGCTTTTTTCATGAGTGCTTACCCTTGAGAAAATGCATGGAAGAATTGTATTAGTAGTGTTTAAAATTTAAAAATGAACTATTTATAAAAATAGAATACCTTGAAATAATCCTAGAAGGGCTTCAAGGGATAGTTTAGTGGTAATGACATCCTTTATGAATTATAATGCTCTATGTATGTAGTTTGAAATCCACCACTCTAGCTCCCAACTGTCTACTTAACTAAAAAAAAATGAAGGCAAATGTTAACAAGCATTGTGCGGTGTTTGTTAAGGTTGGACTAATGTGGATCCCACTTAATAAAAAAATTGAATAAATAGAAGAAAAATATATAAAATTGGTCCTACAGTTGATATTTCTTCTTCCTTATGAAACTGGCCCTACAACCTATAAAACTGCTAAAAAAATGACATAAAACTGTGGTTAACGCAACCCAAAAAAGAACAGAAAAAGAACTAGTCAAATCTAACTGCCGGATAAATCAAAAAGTAATAACTTCAACCTTGATACGTCATTTGCGTGAATTTTTGGTTTTTCAAACCTGGCTAGAGTGGCAAAATTTAATGCTGAAGTTTGCTGTATCAACACCTTCGATGATTTTAGCTGTTTGCTTCATATTTTGAATCTTACTAACCTTGTCATGATCTTGTAAAAAATTCTTCAATTTAACTGAAGGACCTTACCAGATTGCGTGCAATAAACTTAATAAACAATTTTAAGAGATATGGCTATATGAGTCCTCAAATAGTAGAAGAGGTATCGAGCTCCTTTAAAACTACAGATTAAGTGGCGCAAATCATGTTTGAAGTGAGCTTCTAAAGAATCTAAACTCTAAACACAATCAAGCTTATAGATTTTATATATGGATAAGTTAGCATGTCCCTGCTCCTATTACTAGTAATCAATCCAGTTTTTATTTCACACACATTTTTTTTTCTTCATAAAAGATACTGGAGAAAAGAGGGGATAGGATGGGTATTGAAATATGTTATTTCACAAACTAAGTCATTGCTGAGTTTAGAGAACAATCTACAAAATAATTTGGTTGACTTCCATTCTTCTTTTTATTTTTAACCCTATCAACCTCGCGATGTAAACTTAATCTGGCACTGAGGAAGAATTATTGTGGGGGGGTGGTGGAGATTGCCATTGCAATGTGATGCAATACACGTGATCAGATCAGCCTCTTCTTTAATCAATGCAAGGGTGAGAGAAGCTAGCTAGGATGATGCATTTGGGCTTTTATATATTCAATTATTTTAACTAATCTCCCCTTTTCTCCAAAAGTAACTACTAGTTGATAGCATTGACTTTGGGTTTGTGCTTACAATCCTATTAAGAGTGTTGGATGATATAACACATTGAAGGCTTAATATCATATGAGCACTACTAAATTTAAAATTTTAAGTTTATGAGTTTGGATTCAATTATTTTATATTAAAATTTTAATTTTTTCTTAATGTGGAAGTGTATCCAACAAAGCCTCAAAGACAATACTACTAAATTGGGAATCCTAGGCAGAGCAAGTGATGGAGGAATCATCCGAGACCATAATGCATTGGTGTGTGGCCGTTTGTAATTAGCAGTGCCATTGATACAGCTTCAAGTATTGACGCAAAGCTTTGGGCCTTGCCCAATGGTCCAAAATTTTTTTGTTCACTAAACCTGCCAGTAGTGGAAATTGAGGTTGATGCTAAACTAAAGTAGTGGTGAAATGGGTATCAGGTAGAATGTGTAATAACTATGCTCACTTTACCCTCATTTCATATTGTAGGCAACTGATGAGACAGACCCCAAGTGTGAAAATTAAGCATTGTTACCAAGAGGTGAACCAGTGTGCAGACAGACTTGTTAAGAATGGAGCAAATCAATCGCGGAATTTTATGGTTTTTGCCAATCCACCTATGGATATCATTTTATTTTTATTGATGTATTATGATTCAATGGATTTGTACTATGAGAGGCTTTGTCTTAACTCTTTTAATTTAATTTAATGCAATGCAATCCTTTTTCTACCAAAAAAAAAGAAAAAAAAAAAGAAAAAAAGAAAGAAAGAAGATAATACTACTAGCTAAGGGTTTCTCAAAAAAAAAAAAAAAAAACCTACAAGATTAGGGTAAGCTATATATAATTATCTCGTGAGTCAAAACCTACAAGATCAGTTTTTTGTTTTGTTATTTTTTGTTTTTGTTTTTCAGGGGTGCTCTAGAAACCAAACTAATACGTACGTAAGATGCAGGCGTGATATATTACATGCAGACAATAAACAAATGATTGACAAAGAAGGAAAAATACTTTGGCATACGGAAATTTTTTTTTATAATATGATTGATAAGCTAACTTTTTTTTTTTTTTTTTGGTGGTGACATGATAAGCTAACTTAGTTATGCATGTACATAACATAACTTATCAACCCCACCAAAAAAATAGGAGAAGAAAAGACTTTTCAATGTTGAAAATGTGAAGTGAGGAAAGCATTAATTAGTAATGTATCCAAGAAAATTGAAAAAGGTGAGAGTTGCTACATTTAACAGGATGGGCTTGGCTAAAGTTTCTACATACAGAATTTTCAATTCTTTTTCCAAGGCATATTCACGCATATTCCGTTCGATCAGCACGCTATAGCTCCTCGGTATATTCTTTCTTACCTACTATGAAAGTTGAAAATAGTGATCTCTTTTTTTGGCTGAGAAAATGATACACTTGAAAATGAAACAAATAGTGGACAAATCAAAAGCCATATCGATCATCCAATATTTGCTTTTGCTTTTGTGTTTTTGTGTGGAACATAAGCTAAACACGTTCTAAACACAGCCAAATGAGTCAAAATTCTAGTGCACATTGGATCAACGTTTCATTTATGTTCATAATGGATGGCGCCTATTGTGTAATTTTAAATTGTGAGAGCTAGGGATATTTCGTGAAATTTTCTTATGTCCTAATACTCTCGGGGACCCACCATTGAGAAAATGGTGGAATTGTATTAGTAATACTTTAGACTTTAAACATGAGCCATACATATTGATATTGGTTAGGGAGCAATAAGTTGTGAAAAACACGTTCAGAGTAGTCTTTATTGTTGAAAATCAATGCCTTAATAAAGGTGTACATAGAACGTGGTTCACGTGTGCTCTCTAAGGTGCGTTCAATCATAACATAACATCACTATCATCAAAGTTAACTATTATTCTAGACAGATCAATTTCAATGTCTATCCCTCACCAAACCACATGGGAGTAACCGTTTATCATTGAACCACTTGGCCATAGCATAGCAGTATCACTATATTATTGGATTCACCATGTCCAATGTAATGCATTTACAATTAAAGCAAATTCTCTTGGAGCAAGGATTTGTAGTAAATTAAGTTGCAGCAACTCTTGCAAAATGTATACATATCAAGTGACTATTTGGTAAAAAAATTCAATCTTAAGAAGAAGTTTTCATTTAAATATAAGTCTAGACAGGTATCTATTTAAGGGGAAATTATTGTGTACTTCCGGAGTACTATAAATGCATGCTCTTTCCTCTCACATGAATGGTGGGTCCCATTAATTAAATTCATAATGGGACCCACCATTTATGTGAGAGGGGGGAGTACGCATTTATGGTACTCCAGGAGTACCTAATAATTTTCCCTATTTAAGTCATTGACATATGTGTATTTTTGCAAAAGTTGCTGCCACTTAGTTTACCGCAAATCTTTTTCCATTATCTTGGCTCAAGTAGTAATCTACAAAGAAGTGAACATGGATGATAATTGGTGTATTTAAATATTTCAAACCAAGATCAATTAAAAAAAAAAATCATCATATTTATCATCTTACCTAATTAGCTTCATCTAAGTGGTAGGTTTCAGTTAGCTTAACTATTATTAAAGTCTTTTGTCGTTGAATAAAAGATCTGGATTACATCCCCGCTTATACTAAAAACCAACTGGTATCTCGATCTAATGCTGAAAAGCAATCATCACGAGCGAATGTCATATATTGAAACTCTACATTTCAAAAACTTCATCTAAGTCAGTTGTATCATTATATTCATCATATTGCAAAATTATTTCTTCATCGAAATTTTCTTCTAAACTCTACATACAATCAATCTAATAGGTTTTGGATTTAGTTAGATTAGGTAGCTCACACCTATCACTAGTAACCAATTAATCCAGTTTTTAATTTACCCAAAAAAAATTTCTTCCATAATCGATACTAGAGAAAGGAGAGGGGGGAGGGGCAGGGGATAGGCAGATGAGTAGTGAAATATGTTATTTCATGTATGGCTCAGTTTGGAAGAAAATCTACAAAATAATTAGGTTGACTTATATTATATATTCATTGTCTTCAATTAATTCATATAATTAATCTCGTGGTGTATACTTAATCTGACCCTGAGGGAAGAAGTACTATCTAGGGGGAGTTGCAACCTAACATAATACGTACACGTGATCATCATCAACCCAAGTTTCTTTAATTAATCAATTAAAAGAGAGAGGCTGGAATGCATTTGGGCTTTCTATATTCTATTATTTATGAGACCGCTAAGATTTCTGAATTTTGTCATAATTCACTTCTTTCTTTATTTATTTTTTTCTCACTGTGAGACTTATACTCACATGTATACCCAACAAAGAGTCTAGACAATATTATTACTTTAAAAATATTAAAGATATTATAAATTTTTATACTATAAAATCTTGATAAACTGATATAACAAAAAATGTGATTATATATATATATATATATATATAAGAATTAATTAGTAGATTTTAAAAACATAATAAATGAATGTTTAAATATATATATTTTTTTTTGTGATTGATAATATAATGGTTTATTAGTATAATGTTACTTATGTAGTATTTATCTAGCACCACTCTATTGACTCAGGGTCGGCTTCATTCTAATTAAAAAACAAATCAACTTATAATTAGAGTCAGCTTATCTCAAGAGACAATACCAGCCGTCCATTGCTCCTTCATGCTCTTATAACACAGCTTTTTTTATTGACGCCTTCGCGGATGGTCTAAAGGCCAAATTCTACACGTAAGGCATGATATTTGTATTTACCATATGGACATTTTTTTATAAGATGATTGATAAGCTACCTTTCTGTTTTTATGGGCGAAATGATAAGATAACTAGCTAGTCCCTAGTTGTGACTTGTGAGACTAATGCATGCGACTAACATAACTTATCACCCAAAAAGAAACGAAAAAAAAAAAAAAAAAAGGATGATTCTGTAAGACTTTTTATTTATTTATTTATTTATATATTTTATAAGTTTTAATTTATGGTATTTGTTTTTTATGATTGTGTTCTTTATCATTAGACAAAAATACCAATCAGTTTCTAGTGTAGGCGGGAATTGAATCTCAGATGTCTTATTAAACCATCAGAAATTTTATCAGTTGAACTAACTGGAATCTATATATATTTAAGACTTTTTAAATGTGTGGAAAAATGTATAATAAGCATGACCAAAGAAATGTGTAGTGTGTGCTCCATCTTCTCACGTAAAAATGAGCTATTGTATCGAGAAATTATACGGTCTTCAAGGTGGACCACATTACTTATCTACAATTTCACAAAAAACTTCCACATATTTAAATTGTTGAGTGGAAGTCACTTTTTGTTAATTTTTTTTTATCATAAATTGACTTAACAATTTTAAATAGGTGAGACTCTTGTAGTGAAATGGTGGACAAGTAATGTATTTTTATTATAAATTAACTCAACAATTTTAAATAAGTAAGAGTCTTGTAGTAGAATGATGAATAAGCGACGCAATCCATCATTAATACTGTATAATTTCTCCTACTTTCATTAATTAAATTGACTTACTATCCAAGGGAGAGGAATAATGTGAATGCGTATTTATTGAACTATGAATTATTCTATAATTTTCTAATTTGTTTTGGTACGTAGATTGTAGAAACCTATCACTATCAGGGTTTCTTTTCATGGAATAAGAAACAGAAAAATTATTTTCATCCAAGAAAATTAATATATTTTTAATGAATTTTATATTTGGTAGCCACAGAAAGAAAAGTAAGAAGTTGAGTTGCTACATTTAACAGGATGCATTTGGGCTAACTAAATTTCTACACTTTCTTCAGGGCATATTCACGAATATTCCGTTCCATCAAGCACCCTCCATTGACTGCAGGCTATGGGTCCTTGGTATCCTTTCTTACCAACTATGACCCTTGAAAAGGATGCTCTTGAACATGAAACAAAATAAAAAGTGGGCGAATCAAAAGTCATATTTATTATTTAAATATTCTATATTTGTTTAAATTTATAATATTAAATTGGTCAAACAAACAAACCCAACAAGTTATCACTTAAATAAACTTTCACTCTTTTGACTCTTTGAGGGCCGCCAGTAGAAGTGTTAGTTTTGTATACTAGTTAAAGTAATTAAATTTAGTCAAGAAAAGAAGAGTTAATATAATAATTAAGTGATATTTTATCACATTTTAATAACTTAATTTTTTGAAACAATCAATAATTTATCAAAATGATACAAGTGTGATTTCGATATGAATTCTTCTGTAGTGTTAGGCATCTTTATTTATGTGATAGTTGTTTTTTGAAAGTTTTAAACAAACCCATTTGGTAATCTTCAGGTTACCAAACATGCCATGTGGACTCAGAATTCTCAAATTCTGCGCCAATTGTGAATAACAAGAAGAAAAATAATATAGCAACTATACAAACAGAAATTGTAGTATGCATAATTAATTCCTTTATGGAGTAATTTACAATACAAATCATGTTAAGAGTCACGTTGCTCAATAACATTACTCGGTCCTCTCTTTGAGGATTACACAGTTTGAATTACTCACTTGTCAAGAAAAAAAAAAAATTACAGTACAACCATGTATAGATACACTATTCCGGTGAAATGATGAGATTGATCTTATTAGTACATATATAACATATTACATAACATCTTTCTATAAAAACAAGTATTCAAAAGAAAAAAGAAAAAACCAATCCTATCCCACCCCTTCTTTTTCCAAGCAAGAGAAGAACTCAAGCTCCACAAATACTGTATATATATAAAACGCCAAATAAAGCTCAATTTGCCGAACGAAATTGATCTTGCACATAGATTTTTTTTCTCATGCCTTAGGCTCTTCTGGGGTCCTTCGTAACCAAGAAAGAGGCTGATTTATGTGTCAAAGTTAAAGGGGTAACCTTCTTAACAGGGTTATTTTGAACCAAAGTTTTGGACACTTCAATATCATTGATAACGTCTCTGATGGGGTCTTGTTGGAGAGGAAGAACAGCTTTGGGAGTGGTGGTGTCTATGGCCACAGACTTTGGACGAGGGTAGTAGAAATCAGTAGGGAAGAAGTTGTATTGAAGGCCAGCCATGAAAGCTCTCAACTCTTTAATCTGTAGAAGACTAAAAGAAAAACTGAGAACTTTATATCTATGACTTTGTCTTATTGTCCTGGCTCTTAACGTTCACAGCTATATATAGAGAAAAGAAGAAAAGGTAGGCTTTGATTATTAAGCATGTGATATCTGTCCCTACCATAACAATAAAAGCGTGAAATTTTTACTTATTTGTTTACAAAGTTTTTCTTTTATGGGTTACGGTTACCCCAAGAGGTGCCCCTTCCTAATTTGCAACCCATGGCCTTAAGTCCTTTTAAAGTTTTGTTATTTTAAAGAATCAATTAAAATAAGTCTAGATATACAATTTATTTCATTTTTTTATATAATTATTATTGTATATTGAAATGTCAAGTTGTGCTCATTGTACAATTATTATTATTATTATTATTATTATTATTATAAAATAAAATTTTTATTTTAACCTAATCTAAGTATTTATGTATGTGAAGTTTTCTTCTGAAAACCTGAACTCCAGAACTTATCCTCTTACCTTACAAAAATTTATATTTGTAAAGTAACTATTATACTAATGATGCACTGTAATAATGTACAGTTATTTCAATTGTCATTCCCTGTGAAAATAATTAATGTTACACTAATCAAAATTTGTAAAAGAAATTGAGAAATTTATTATGTCTTTATCATTTTTGTAAAAATGAAAAATTAACCAAAAAAAAAGGCACCCCACCGGATATTCTATTTGTTTCTTTTTTTATTTTTCTTTTTTATTCCATTTGACTTCCTGGTATGAAGTCATCTGGATCCGGTTCCTACCACCAAACAAAATTTGTGCCATAATTTACCAGATGGTATTATTTTAGAAAATAATTTTATATTGGATTTATATATAACTTTATGCTTCCCTTCCAACTTCTTAATGAGCCAACTCTTTACTTTGATCCAAATTTAACCGGATGTGAGAGGAATTAGAATAAATTCAGTAACTTGTCAGATGTGAAATATAGATGCAAAAATTTGGTAACTGAAGTGATATCAACTAAAAAAAAAAAAAAGGTGATATATCTTCTCTTTTTGAAAGTGAAGGCTCGGTGTTTAAATACACTACAGAATTGGAAAGAAAATTTGATTAAGAGAATGTAGTATATATGGTTCATGCATCTGAAAAGAAGCTAGCCGTCCTTCCTTCTTTGACCAAAACATATAAATTTTATAACTTTGCTAAAACATAGAGTAAAAGAAAAAGCCCAAATTGGAAGTGAAATAATTAAGATTTGAGATATTTTGATTGAACCAGACAATTAGTTTAACCAAACAACCACAACATGGAATGTCCCATAAAAAGAAAATGTTTCTCTGCACATACAACTCGGTAATCCGTATAACGCATGAATTTTTTTTTTTTTTCTAAATATGAAATTGATAATTATGATAGTTACAATTAGGCATTTATTATTGTGTGTTTTATTTTTTTGGAAATAAACATATAAGAGAAAATAAGATTCTAATTAATACAAAAGCATACCAAGAAGTACTAGTTTGTTATTCCAATATATCCAACTAGTATAGAAAATTCAAAATGAATAGAAATATTGTATGTCTAATTATTTCATTCAAACTTTGATTATTTTATAAGAAAACAACAATGAACGTATAACAGGTTGTGATAGGTGAAATATAAGATTGAATATTCAAAATAAGACATAAGATTTTTATTCGCAAGTAATCGAGCACTCCCATATTAACCTGCCAGAAACCAATTCAAGGCACAACTGCAAGCTGTAGGTCCAAAACATTTAGGATTCATTACAACTTGTTTCCACCACCAACCAGTCATCTCCAAACCGAAACTCAAAGCTCCAATTATATGATCGGTCCTTCTTAATTAATACAGCTCAAAACCCAGTCTTTACTCTTTCGCCACAGATTGATTGCCTTCCCATCACGTTGTTGTCGGTTTCAGTCACGGGATTTATCACACACACCATACCTTCAATACGTACGGTCGAAGAAAATTGTTGAGATTATGCATGGTACTTAGGTTCCAAACTCTCTAATAAAGTTGACATCGAATTCAGCTACTAGCTAGGTTTGTCTTTTAGATGTTGAACTTGGGAAGAGACGACAGGGCATTGAGCCAGCATGATCAACGCAATGCTTAAGGACCCATCACATTGCAAAGAATATGAAGTTGAACACTGAACAGTCCCAGCTGAAGGCATCACTGTGGATGGGAGGATTTCTTGTTTCGTAGCAAAGTATGAAAATTTATTCTATTTTTCACAATTTAAGAATAAGAATTCATAAGAAGATTTAATACTAAATTAATATATAAATAAATAAATAAAACTAACATCTATTTTGTAATAACAAAAAGATAAAATAATTTTTTAATACAGTTCAATTTAATTAATCATTTATCAACATATAACTCTACATTTTTTTTTCATTAAAAAAAAAAAAAAAACTTGAAAATCATATATGATTTATTCTGTACTAAATTTTGCACTAATTTCCTTTGACTCTAAGTTAGAATCTACCCTAATTTCTGTACATAAACAGTATCATATTACCACGACCCTTCTACCACCTAATTCCACATAATAATAAAAAAGCATCTTTGATAAAACAATGATGAACCGGTGATTACGACAATAAAAGAAATATATAAATTTGAGAAAATGAAAAAATTACACATTTTGACATAAAAATAGTGTTTTCAACTCGACTCGATTAAAACTACTCAATATTATGTTTTACTCATTGAAAAAATGATGATTTTCATAACATTATTTGTTCTTGTTGTTTTAGCTATATCAATACCTAAATATACAAAAATATATAGTTAGCCTTCATTTTCTTTAGTCTAGTAATTTTTATTCTTATACCTAAAAATCAATAAATTAACTAGAAAAGATAAAAGAACAAGGAATAAAAGAATATTTATTCCCCATAGTTAACTCATCATAATAATTTATGACCAAGATCTACTCATAAAATACTCAATGTGAGAGTCACAAGCTCACACAACACACCCTTATTTTCGAGAGCCAATTTTGTGCTATCTAGAATACTAATAAAGTCTCATAATCAATTATATTGCCACAATTTTTCCAATAAACACTTAATGTAAAACTCAACACATGTCCACACGATATACATTCATACTATCCAATCCAATCAAAATCACATAATTAATCCGAGCAGTTGCGAAGCCAAAAAATGTTCCTTGGAGTGTTGTAGTTGACCTTAATCTTATTAATATTATATATCTACAAGATACATCTCATGTATGTATTTATCCAATAGGAATGAAATCGAATTACTTTACGTCTAAAATGAATAAATATGACAAAATTGTTAGATAAGTACGTTCTCAAAACAAAGTTCATTTTAAAACATATCATATTGAACTATGATATATTGCTTTGTTAAAAATGTTTTTGATGTATATTTTTATTCCTAAAAAACAATCTATTTGTATAGTATTTAAATGGTTATAATAAATTATGTATATTCTTCCGACTTTGATTATTTTCTAATAATATCACATAGATTTTAATTTGTTTTAATCAGAATTATTTGATTTAGGATCCTTTGAGCACACCTTTTGTACATTACTCTTGGAATATTATCATTAGAATTTATTGTAATTTTAACCAAAGTACGTTATGTATACTTTGAAAAAAGAAATTAACATCATTATATTTTATATTTTTAAGAATTTAAATAATTTATTCCATATTTAATTTTCTTATTTTGAGATCTTTTATATGTTAAATAAAATTATATAAGCAAATATATATATATATATATATAAAGCATAAAAAATTATAGGCTATTTATTAAAGCAACTAAGCATTAAGTGACTAGAAAATCATATTATTGGTTGCCACTCATTACCCTTAAACCATGTATTTTCGTCAAGAAGTTGGTTCAGAAAAGCCCCCACTCAAATATTTGTACATAATTTTTTTTTTTTTTTTTTAAAAAGAGAAACCAAATCCTATAAAAGAAAATTAATATAAGTTTATATGTATGATGTTTTAATTTTTATAAGATTTTATTTTATTAATTTTAATGACCCATCACCTGGAATCACTTATAATCAACATTAAAAGAGACTTGATTAAAGAAAAATCGGCTTCTACTCAAATAAACATATAATTAATAAACTGTTTTATATCTCATGCATATGCATGAGTGCAACTAAAAATAACCACACACACATATAAAGGTCCCCTAAAGCAAGGCATTTCTAAACCCCTTCACTAATCTACAAAGTTAGATTCCACTTCTAACCACAACTTCATTTTGAACCATCACTTCGAATCTTTGTAATCAACATCAAAAGAGACTTAATTTAAGAAAAATCGGTCTTCTAGACTCTAAATGATCATTAAGTACCCATATTCAAAATGTTAAATGATATGTAACAAATGCCATGTCAACTTCTAGATATAGAGTTAAAATACTATTTAAGAATCCTAGATTTGCAATCGTATTTTGTATCAAAAAGGTTTTAAAAGATTGCTTGATGAAATATTTAGAATTGAGTTTCCATCGTGAAAAAGAATGAATTTTTAATAAAAATTCAGATCTAGTTATGTGTGTGTGTGTGTCTGCTCGCGCATGTGCATATCATGTGCTCATTTTTCTAACGACATATTAAAAAAGGTTGTAATTAAATTGTTGAATAGTAGAGATATGATCTAAACAATTGAAAATTAAATGACATAATAGAAAGGAATAAATTTTGTAGAGACATTTTTATAATTTACACAAAAGAATTTTATACTAAATTTTATAATCTACTAAAATTTTCTATATCTTTATATACATATATTGTCACTTGGCATATATTTTGATACGATTATGACTTAATTTGTATAGGTATTTTCTATTAATATATTTATACTAACAGAAATATAAATATTGAAATTTTTTTTAGGGTATCCAGTGCTATTTTTCTTATAACCTTTTTATATTTTTCTTATAACCCTTTATCCTTCAAAGTTATGAATTTGTATCTCAAAAAAATTGTGCTTTATAGTGCATTACTTAAACCCATGGGCCATAGGGTGTTCCCCTCAAACTATTGAATTAAAAAAGAAAAAGCCCATGGGGGTGTTACCCCATAACTATAGGAAAAAGACCAAGAGTATCCAAGTCCAACCACAGAAATCTGGGCAATTAAAATTGGGCCTTCTATCTCAAAAAGAAATGTAGGCCCTGCTATGCTTCAAAGTTCTTCGTTATCTTTCTAAAAAAAAGAAAGTGCGTCGTTTCCTAAAACTCAAGCCCATGGGGCTGTTATTGGGCCGTACTTTTTACCAATGAAATTCCTTAAGAAAAAGAAAACAAATTAATAAAATAAAAAATCCTATTTGTAAAATTGTAGAGAAATAGGATTTTTTTTTTTTTTTTTTTTTTGGTGTTATATGTTCATCACAAAACCTTAGAACAATGATTTTCAACCTTACGGTTTGCTTTATTTGAAAAATCAATAGCATTTTTATATTAGCTTTATTTGAGTTTAAAGTACAGGGATTAGTTTTGGAAAGTTATATATTTTTTGAGATTTAAAATAAAAATAACCGTGAGTTTCAATTTGTTCTTAGGACTATATAATTTTATCAAATAATCTCCTGCATATTAAGCTTGTTAGTATTTTCTGTTAAACCTTGATGAATTTAATTACCCGATATGTGCATGATAATAATGATATTTCAAAATTATTAATGTTTGATAGAAAGTTAGAAACTATGTGCACATCATGTAATTGAATTTGTTTCGCTGTAACGAAAAATAATAATAGAAAATTTGATTTGTCACAAACTAATGTGAAAGGGTTGATTGTTCAAATACAAAGTTCGAGGAACTTATTTCTCTATGATGATTGATCTTTATCATTTGGATAAGACATTAATTGGTTTTGGACCTTTTGGTGTAGGCGGGATTTCTTAGATCCCATATTCTAGGGCAAGAGACTTTACTGATTCATCTATATGGCACTCACAAGGAACAATTGGTACTCAATTTAAAGAATGTGCCTTTTTGGTATGATTTACAATTGTACATTTGATTTAGAATTTTGTAGTCGGTTCTGTTGGTTGGAATTTGGAGGAAAGAAAAAGAAAGAAGAACCACTACTGTTGGCACAATTGAGATTTGGTTCTGGGCTGCACGGTGTGTAATCTATCTTTTAAAATAAATAGGTTAAAATTGGGTTTTTAAGAAAAAACTATGGACAATTTGGGAAATGAATACACCTTCCAATGGTAATATTTATTTTGCATTTGTTGCGTTTTGCAACTGCAACTCTCTAACTGCTACACAATAACGCAGGTCTCCTTCGTATTTGGATAAGTCACTTTTTCATAACGTGCGTTTGCAATAATTTACCAAATACATGGTTTGGGTTCTGGGCTGAAAAAAAAGTGTGTTTTGGCTCCTTAAAGTGGAACCAAACAGGCACTTAGTCTATGTTGTGCTAGAGCTGTTCATCTAGTTGGTTTGATTCTGCAATCAGTCCCCAAGTCCTGTTAGCTCCTGAATATTACCTTTTTGTTTTTCTAACTTTTGGATTATGATATTAAGATAAGTATTTACATGTGACTGTAAGTGAGTTACTGTATGAGGTTTCTGCTTTGAAAAGAGAGGATGAGAAGATAAATTGCATAACACGTAGATATAAATGCTCATGTGCTTCCATTTCATGGTGCAAAACCAGATATTAATTTGAGGAAGTTGTTCAATCTATGGCTAATCCATTAGCCTCAGAGTTGGGAAAGAAGCGTTTACCCAAGGATGAAATGGTATTGACTATGAACTATCTGTGCTTGTTCAATTCTCGAGTCATTACTGCATTACAATGTACATTATAAAACAGTTTTTGATACACTACAAAATTGCAACTCCCAAGTACAAATTTTTATCATTGTATTTCTATTTATTCTTCACAATATATGCAGATTGTAATAAGACTAAAAAATCACAAAGGAAAAAAAGAGGGCATGCACCTTACAATCTCCATTGACTCACAACTTTCATCTATGGGGTATACTTCTGTGTTCTAAATGACAGAATAAATAACAGTTCAGTGGTTCAGCTGAGAGGTTACCATCTCTATTGACTCGCAACTTGCATCTATGTGTTATACTTCTGTGTCCTACATGTCAGAATGATTAACGTTCAGAGATTATTACTTTGGAACATTTCCCCTCAGACTGATACTACAGAGCAATGTCCACTGATCACCACCAAGAAGCTGCTTTTTGTCGCCTTACCTGCACATTATCAAAAAGAAGAATGAGACTCCACCACGAGAGAAATATACATTATGAATTTAAGATGTCGCTTGTGAGAGCACATCAATTGGGAATATCTTTAGTTTATGATTGAACTAATGCATGGATGGTCAGATACTTTTTAGCTTAAGTAGAAACTTTTATGCAATCTAATAGATAATTGTTTTAGATCAGAACAAGGGCGTTAAGTGGCTAATGTGTCCCTATTATTATGAGTTTCTTCTCTTTAGCTTACTTTAATGAAACTTTGTGATCTACATTTTACTAATATCATACTTCTCTTTGTACACTATGGGACTTCTTGCACTGCCTTATGTAAATGAAAAGGAAAGTCGAGGCTCTTTGTATTTACCTTGACTATATGCAGTTTTGCATGATATGAAGCTGCTGCGTCTTGCCTTTCAACTTCCAATAGTTGGAGTGACTGTTTCAAATGCTTTTACAAGAAGTTCCACTTTTCTTTTCCGTTCTGGAGTCAGTTTTGCAACAACCTGTTGAAGTGCATAATCAAGCATCCATTCCTCGGCATTCTTTTTCTGATCCATGTCTTGATGCCTTAAATGAACTTTTTCTGCTTCAGGGTCCAGCTCCGAAGGCAAATACCGTGGCTCCCTTGGATTAAATTTCCTTACTTTTACTACTGCCTTGATGAATCTTTTAAGTAGGATCAACTTTTTCACATTGCTCCAGCTCCTTGTTATTTGCTGGTTAGATTTCTTTCCCACCTTCATTTCTGTTTTCTCTTCTTCTTGGGTACTGACACTATCAGATATGAGCCTTTTTACTTCTGAATCTGTATTTTCAGACTCCACGAAGCTGTCTTTATCCAAAATTTTGCACTTCAAGATGAATGGTTCCCCTCCTTCACCACCTTTCTCTTCTGAGAGCTCTTTATCTGGATTTATGCCACTAGTGATTTGTTGATCATCAGTTGAGTGGTCTTGCATTTCTGGAAGAAGGATTTCATCAATTGCTTCTTCTACGAGCTTAATGGCCTCAATACGTTGGAGTTCAACCTTCTGGTCATCTGGCTTGTTATCTATTTCCATGTCTTGATTTATTTCTGAGAAATTTTGACAAGAATTGGAGATGCTTGGTACAGGCAATGAGTTTGCATTGCTCGCTTGTTCTTCTTTACCTGCTTCATCAAGATGTGGCTTGGTTTCATCATTTTCTGCAAGAGCTGATACCATGTGCTTATATACTAAGCCCCACAGCCCCATGTTTTTCTGTTTTTCAAATTGTGTATCATTTGCTACATCAGCGGTGGAACAATGCTTAGATTCTTCAATTGGAGAAAACCCTGGAAGGGACTGAGATTCTGGCTTAGCTCCTCCTCTTTCTTCCCGGGTTGCAATTGATTCAGAACCACTGTTGCAAGGTTCTGAACTTGAAGTAAATTCTCTGGAGACTTCTCCATTCTCTTGAACTTCTTCGTGACAGGTGCTCACAATGTCCTCTGGCTTCAAGGAGAATTCATCACATGAGCTGGGGACTTTGACCTCCGGTGAACAACTGTTGATGGAATCAGGCAGATCATCAGCAAGAATGAATTTGTTGTCCACCTTATCAAGATTGATGGCAACAATTTTCTTTTCCTTCCAGTCTTCTTTGGTGGCTTGAGAAGCAAGAATGTCATGTTCTGTTTTAATGCAGCAACTCTCCAAATCTGCTCCAAGCTCAGAAAATTTCACTGGAGTTTGCTGTTTGTCTGTAAGAAAATCGCCGACTTGGTCTGGATAGTCTTTGAATTCTTTCTCTAGATATGATGTTTTTCTTGGCAAGTTCTCAGCAGACTCTTCATAACTTCTTTCTTGACATGTTTCTTCTCCACTTTGAATTGAAAAACCATTACAGGATTGAATGGAATTTGCTCGAGTGCAAACTGCTGCATTGGACCTCTGGCTAGTTTCAATTTCTTGAAGTGGAAGTACTTTCTCAAAAGCTTCTACAAGCAGTGCTACTTTTTGTTTTTGAGCTGGAGCTAATTTAGAAATGACCTGTTGAAGTGCATGATCAAGCATCCATTCCTCAGTGTTTTTTCTCTCGTCTGTTGTTTGGCGCCTCAGATTAACTTTTTCTGCTTCTGGATCAGGCTTCAAAGATAGATATCGTGGCCCTCGGGGTTTGAAATTCCTCACCTTCTCCAGTGCCTTGACAAATCTCTTGAGGAGGATTATCCTTTTCAAATTGCTCCATCCCTTGGGCATTTTCTTGTCAGATTTGTTTCCCACCTCAGATGCTGCTTTCTCATCTTTGGGAGTACTAATAGTATTGATGTTGAGCCATATTGCTTTTGTATCTTGTATCATACTGTCTTTAGCAGGCTCGCTGGAATCTGACATGCTCCGATCCCCACCCTCACCATGACTCTTTCCTAAGAGTTCCTGGTCTGAACTTGTGCTACTAGTAATTGATTGATCATCAGTTGAGTTGTCTTGAAAGTCTTGGAGAAGGACATTATCGACTGCTTCTTGTACCAGCTTAATGGCATCAATCTGGCTGAGCTCATTCCTTTGTTGGTATGTATCGTGACTTTCCTTAGCGGTGTCTTCATTTGTTTCAGAAAAATCCTCAGAAGAACTAGAGTTGTTCATTCCAAGCAAGTTGTTGCCATCTTCCACTTGTTCTTCACTGTCCACTCCATCTAGATGATGCTGGTTTTCAACTTTTCCATCAATACCTACCACTGCATGCTTATATAGCAAGCGCCACATTCTGATATATTTCTGATTTTTAAACTGCCTCTTGCCTTCTACATCGTTTGAACATCCTTTCTTTTCTTCACCGCCTGTAATTTCTTCCTCCATTGGCTCATGATCAATATCAGAAGAGACCACACTGTTACTTCCTGTTGATTCCACAAATCTATCAAGGATTGGTCTTCTATATCCATCAGGTGGTTCAACAATTAAACAATTGGCCTTAAAATTTTCGCCAAATGATTCTGAATCACCATTGTACATGTCATCAGTGAGAATGGAATTAACCTCTTCATCATGATGGTTGGATGCAACACTTCTCTCTTCTCTTCTTTCCATATGAGTGGCTTCATATATATGTGGCTGTGACCTTTCACTATGCAGCATCTCAGTATCATAATCAAAATCACTGAGCCCTTCATCTTTTCCACCTGAAGTGGCTACTGCATTTGATGTGGCTTCTGGTTCAGCATATATATCTACAGTGAAGTCCCTGCCTGCTTTTTCTTCAATGGGAGAGATAGCTCTGCGGGATTTACGAGCTGCAGGATCTCCATTGTGGACCATTTTGTTTTTCTGAATCCCTTTCTTCATATTTCCAGATCGGCTGCCTTTAAGAAATTGACTGTCCCGTTTCATGCTCTTCTGGGTCTTCAATAAACTCCGCTTTGTAGATATGAAGCGCTTCAATGGAGGTGAATCATTATGGTGATGGCCATGAAGAGAGCAGTAAGTGTATGGACAAACCTTCATGATTGAATTTCTTTCAGATTCATGTCCTCCAGGAAGAAGCTCCAAGGAGACAGGGAATTTGGAGTTCTTGAGAGTTGAAGAAACAGGGAATTTGGAGTTCTTGAGAGTTGAAGAACAGGTAGCTTTACGCATGCTTGAGTCCGAGATTTGACATGTGTTAGAACATCTCCCCATGGAATTTTTCTTTGATTTGAAAGTACCCATTTTTGTTAACACTTTCATGGGTTTCAAACTTGATGTTCTTGTTATAATTCTCACAGATTTGTTACCAGAAAAGACTGGTTTTGGATTTGGAGCTCTTGTTTTTTTCCTAATTTGACCATTGCTACTAAAACTGGATTCAGAAGTATGGGGACTTGCCTGATAGCCAGATTCCGTGCTTCTTGTGGATAGACTTGACCCCTTAAAACTTGCCTTCTTCATTGATCTTGACTTCTTCAGTTTCCTCTGCAACTCTGTCCCTCCAGAGCTTTTACTCATCAAAGGCCTCTTGTACCTCAAACTAGACATTCTTGTTAAACTCTTCCCAGGCTTAAAACTTGATCTCCTTATCAACCTTGTCACTGAATTCTGCCCAGAAGAAAAACAATATTTGGAATCAAACAATTTGAACACCCTTTAATTGCCAAGAACCTTGTAGCTTAATGACATTTCCCGATTCTTCCAACGAGGACAACCCGGGTTTGAATCACCCTCCCCCACTTATTGAAAGAAAAAGGAAAAGAATACCCTTTACTTGAATCATTACTTACCAAAACAAGATACAGAAATACAAATGCTTACCTGCGAAGTTTCCTTCTTTGCATCTGCACTGCTTGTGGCCTTCACAAAATTTGGAGATCCATCTGACATTTCAAATGGAGTTGACTGCCCTGAGCTTGATACATTAGCAGATAAGACAATGGGAAGGTGATTGGATCGAGATTTAGCCCTCCTTGTGGATGATCTTAAGCTTGGCAATCTTGAAAGCTTGACTGACCTCAATTTCTTCAGCTTCTTCTTTGGCTCTGTTCCTCCCATGTCACTACTTTCTTGATTCTGATAAAAAGATGATTCATTGGTTAATGACAACATCTCAGATTCTGCAGAACTATAATTACCATGAAAATCAGCTCCACTTTCAAGCTGGTTAGGAATCACTTCTTCTGAATTTGTAGTTGGATAGGAAAAGCAATAGAGTTTTCAATATGGTAATGTTATGGGGGCTGATTATTATTTATTATTTTACTCTTTAGAATTCTTTTTTTTTTTTTTTTTGGTTGAAGAAAAGCAAGGTGCTATTCTGGCTGTCTGGCTAATGAAAATTATTGCAAGGAAAGTTTTTGTAATGGCTCAAAATATCAGAGATTCTAAAGTCTCTGCTTGCCTATGGTGACTAGTCTTCCTCTTCCTCTTGTAACTTCATCTTAAATTTCAGCTCTGACTTGGCAAGTTGAAAGTTTGAATATGATTGTGAAAGAGACACGAGATTCCTTGGCTTGTACCAAGAATGAGAGTTATTGACTTGGCCTTCCTGATTGACTCTTTTTATTTTATTTTTAAAGCTTTTTCTTGGCCTTAACCTCATTTTGGTGGGTATTGGATGGGAGCGACTAAATTTATTGCACAGAAAACCTTATCCCTTTCCTTGTACAATTATCGTGCTTATAGAAAATTCAAACTCCAATAAATAATTAATACTAGTTTCCAAAAAAAAAAATAATAATAATTAATACTTCTTCTATCTCAGTTTGTTTGTCTTCTATTCTATTTTGAAATGTTTTAAAATATTGTTATGTTTCTAAAAATAGAAGTCATCAATTTACTAATGTTCCTATTATACCCATACTTTATTTTCAAAAGTATTTGAAAAAAAAACTAACAAATATTTTTTTTTAAATCAATCTAATTGGGGTACCTTTTTTGTTGCCTCATTAAGAATAATTCTTTTAAAAAAAGCTGATAAATTTACTTAAGGGTAGTATTGAAAAACGTATACATTTTTATAAGGCAGACAAGACAATAAATGATGTTTCTTTAAAAAGTTTGATTTTTCAAATAAGACAAACAAATTGGGACAGATAGAATATTAACTAAGAATTTTGAATGAAATAACCATGAGATTATCAGATCATTCTTGTCCACAAATATTGTTGAGAAAGAGATTAAAAAAGTCCTCACTACTCAGCTTTGTTGACCCAAAAAAGACATGTTGGCATGAATATTTTCAATTAAAAAAGGCGGTTTAATATTTTAGAATTTCAGAATTTGAGATAAATGATTGAATTACAATTTGCAAATCTTGAATATTTTTTCTTATAAAATATCCATAAATTGTGAATTTTTTTTTCCTTATAGATTGTTCACACTTTAACTAATGGTGTAAACTCAGTGAGATAAAAGCAAACAATTAAGCAAGCTCTAAACCAAATATAGATACATTAATGTACAATAAGCAAAACCATTTTATAAAATATGTATGACATTTAAAATGAAATGTCCATTAGAGCATTAGAGCTGTAATCTGGATCAAACAACTAAACAGTTGGTGGACTTAAGAGTCAAGAGTCAAGACCATACGATCAAAATTAGACAACTACAGCTCGAACATTTAGACCTATTTCATATATATATATATATATATATATATATATTTATAATCATAAACTTTTTGCCAAAGCAAAACACTTAAAAAAGAGGAGAGAAAAAAAAAAAAAAAAATCGTTAATTTTGATGGTTGAGATTTGAGAATAATTGTTCGCACTGACCAATTCATCACAGAAGGGAAGCTCTAAAAAGTTGTCAGAAAACGCGTTGCTAAAATGCTCATCAATGAGTGTGGGACCAAAAACATTTTGCTGGCTGTGGGACCCAAATAATTCCAAGCGTAATTGCCGGGGATCAAAGGGCCCTGGCTGAATCAATCTTTTTTTTTTCTTCTTTTAGATCTTCAAATCTGCTTTGAACAAATGTCTAAAGTGGGACCCAAATCCAGAACAGTTTCTGATCTTCTTTTATATGAATATGATTGTCATAAAAAAGAAAGATTTTTTTAATATAAATTTAAAATTTAATAATTATGATAATTATTTATTAATAGATATTTATTTAGATTATGTTTATTTATGAAATATTAAAAATGTAATTTAATAATCATAGTAATTATTAATAAATATTTATTATAATATATGGAACTATTTATTCTATCATTTAAAGATAATGTGATGTTGTAAGATTCTAAAAAAGAGTTTAAATTCAATTAAAAGTATGTATTAGAATATAAATGCCTAAAATTGTGGCAAATAGAACTTGGGTTTTTGGATTTATGGCATTCTCAAAAAAAAAAAAAAAAAAAAGTCTCTTTGAAAGGGCTCTTTTTATTTAATTATTTTAAGTCTTTGTTCACCTAATTATAAAATAGATAATTGAAAGATACCATTCTTATCGTATGTTATTCAAATGTGGAGTTCTCTTGTGCTTTATTTTAGTGATATATCCCTTTTTATGATTAGTTTTGCAAGTTGTTTTCATAATTTCAGTGGAATTTGATTATGTGTAAGTGTTAGCATCATCTATCAAGAATTTTTTTTATGTAAAAAAGATTGTCCTATGCTACAATTTCGGTTCTCTTATGCTATTCAAATGTGAAATTATCATGTGCTTTAGTTTTATGATACTTACTTTTTTGTGATTAGTTTAATAGAGTTTTTGATAATTTTAATGGAATTAGTATTGTGCCTGTGCAATGCATGACTTGATTAAAAAGTTACATGTAAATATATTGAAATTATATCAATAATTAATGGGCCACTTGAAACTTTTTTTTTTTTTTTTTTTGAGGGGGGGGCATTTGAAACCTTAATAGCGTTTTACCTTTAGTAACTTAATGAATCATATGACAAAAACACATTAACTTTATGAGACATAATACATACACATATTAAGCCATTTTGCATAATTGCAATGTGTCTGGTGAGTAAATTTATAATCAAAATAATGGAAAAAAAATGTTAAATTTATTTCAAATTATTTGAAACTTTTAGTGATATAATTTAGTTGAATTATAATTTGAAATTTTCGGAAATTTAAAATAGAGTTTAATAAACTATCTTAGTAGTTAATGAAAGTGGGGACACTTGTCCCAAATAGAAAATAGTTACTTACACAACTAAGATTTCTAGGACCCAAAGTAAAACGTGGTTGACTAAGCATTGTTTAGGTAGGTCTAATAGACATTTGGACCCTTCTTAGAAGAACCAAAATTGATTGTGAGATTGTCCAATATATATGTATACATTTCCTATTAAATTTCATGGGTTAACTCTACTGGGCTCACACTTGCTCTGAACACCTCAGTCGTGCTTCTCATCTTCAATGGGCTTCAGCTTTAATGCTATGTACGGTCGTGCTTGGGATTTTGCCTGGCTGACTGGCTAAGTTAGCTTAGCCACAGTAACGAAAATTGGTCCAGTGAAACTGGTCTTGAGTTGCCCTTAAAAGGGTCACTAGTATTGGGTTTGAGAATTGAGGAACTAGAACGACCAACCACGGCTCATGATTTGTTAAGGGCTAAGCTCAATCTACTTATGACACTAGTTATTGGGTGCCTTCAGCTACCCATCCACCAGTTACAAGTAGACCTTGTTCAACTGAATCTCATGGTTAAGTCCACAAGAATAGTTGTGAGGCTAGTTGTTGTCGTAACTTTAATTTTCATATCAATTGATGTGTTAGCCTCTAAGCTCACGCGCATGTTCATATGTTTTTCTATTTTTTTAAGTAAAAGTTAACAATTTACATTTATTATAATTTAGATTTTTTTTTTTCAAATAAATAAAAATGATAAACTTTAGAGATAAACAGTAACTGTAATTTCTTTTTTGACCGTGAAGGGAAAAAAATCCTAAATTTTAGAAGTTCTCCTTTTGAATTCAAAATAAAATTTGTTATTTGACATTTATGACCTTATTTCTAAATGAAATTACCCTTCATTAACAAAGCTATTTTTAAACTACAAAAAAATCTAGTTGAAAGAGAAGAATCCTCTTATATATAGTATATATTATACTAGAATCCACCGCACTAAAAGTAAGAATCTTGTGAAAATGTTAACATTTTGTTATGTTCCTAAACTTTCTTGTTGTTAGGCTTCTTAAGATAGACAACAAAGTTGACCATTGGTCAACATGTGACGCTTCTAGTTACCTTTGTGCAATTGCTTAAGGTACAATTGTCGCATCACTTTAGAATCATATGTGGCATAGTGCACACTAGCACATATATGAAAAAGACAAAACCTCTTCTTTGATTCTTGAATAGGCCTGTCCAAAAAACAGTAGACCTGACCCACCCGGCTTAACCGACCGGACCCGAACCATCCATCACTCGACCCAACTTCCTGGCAGTTGATGGCAAGTCCTTGCCTTCCCAACCCGGTTCCGATATGTTGAGTTGCGGGTCTTCCCTTCCAAAACCCGATCCACCCAACTCGACCATGATAGATAACCCTTACACTCCTCAGTCATTACTATTTGTTTCTCAGTCCTCTTTTTCTCTCTCAGTCTCTAGGATCTCTCACTCTTGATCTCTCAACACTCAATAGCTAAAACCTCCAACCCATCACTGATCTGCAAATCTCCATCGCCCATCACCGAACTGCAAATCTCCTCCATCACCCATCGTCGATATGCAAATACCTTGCTTAGGTTTGATTTTTAGTCATTTTCTCTCTTCATTTGAGTCACTTGAAAGTTCAAATCTGCTATCATCTCTCTCTATTTCTGTTTGTGTTTTGTATTTGTGGGCTACTGGTGTTTAGTTTTGTAAATTTGTTTGTTAGTATAGATTTGTTCTTTCAAATTTTTGAAATTTGTACAAAGTTTGGTTCTTGATTTGTGTTTTCCGATCGAAGTCAGATCTGGCCATTGTCTACTCGAGCCTGATTCAACTCGACCCGCGGTTTTTCACGATCGGCAGTGGGTCGCCTGTCCTACAACCCTACAGGATCGGGTTGGTTTTGGGTCGAGCCCAAACCCGAACCGGCCAGACCCATGGACACCCCTACTCCAGAACTTGATTTATTACTTCGTTTAACACTTATATATGACATCCCTCCCGCTCTTATGTGATAGGGATATTACATGCAATTGTTAGTCTACTTTACGTTTTACCCTTTCTTAATTTTAGCTATCTATCCATAAATTAATAGTCCACAATGGTTTCTCATTGGATTTTATTTTATAATAATGTTATTATTTTTTAAATACTAGTCCCTTGAGGTCATAGTCACCTAGATGGCTTTTCCTACACTCGAATGTCTAACGTAAATCATTAATTTCTTTTCCGTTTATATTTCTAACTCCAACCATAAGATAAGTGATTCATGTGACATGAGTCATGACTATATATGGTTTCGTTTCTACTTTCTAATTTCTATTACTTGAGAGCCATATACTCAAAAGAATAGAATAAGTTTTTATAAGATGCGAGGATTCTAAACCAAAGTTAAATAGTTTATTTTGATCGAAAAAACAGGTTAAATAGTTTATATGCATTACTATAAGGAATGCGTATAGTATATACTATAAAACAGTAATATTAATAACTAGTCGGAAACCCGTGCAACGCACGGGAACTTACCTATTTATAATAGACTAAAATAATTTTATAAAATTTTAAATTGATTATGAAACTATACTATTGCGTGAATTGCTCCTATCTTTTTGAGTTACAATTTGATGAATAAGCCAAATTTAGATATTAAAAAAAAATAACTAAAAAGTTCTGATGTTAAAACGTTCGAAAGGGGGAAAAAATCAGAAAATTTACTGGCACTGCCTAGAAATTATTGAAACAAAACAAAATATATATGACTACCAAATAGAGAAATATAAGAGAAAGATAAGTTACCTTCAAGAGAATAATCCATAGTTATAACAGTTGAAATTTGCTAAACTGTTTCAAATATTGCAAAAAATTGAACCCAAAAATTTAGATGGTCAAACTTTCAAAAGACAATAAAATTAAAAATCAAAACATTCAGAACCTACAAATTATAAAAATAAAAAATAAATAAATAAAAAAGTCATTATTGCGAGACAATTTCAGTAAGGATGGAAAGCTTTTCTAAGTTTTTTTTTATCCAATTCTTCCTAATTGATGAAAAATTTGGTTCAAACATTGTCGAACACTTTAAAGGTGCAAATAATATAGGCTTCCAACATAATCTTTAATTAATAAACAAAGAAGCATGACACCATAAGAGAAAACATAAGATAACATATAGTGCATATTCCTTACTCCACAACTGTGAGAAAATATCCACACAAAAAGAATTGAAAACTTGTACATACGTCTCCATAAGGTAAAGCTTAAGGTTATATAATCTAAAATAATATAGAATATAGCATCTTTGAACCACACAAAAAGTTAGCAAACTTACTACAATACTTGTAGTTATACTATATATTATAAAGTACTACTCTATACAAAACAAAAGCAAAAAAAACTAATTCACAAAAAAGAGAAAAAGCAATAGCAAGCATACCAAAGAAATTGAAGCTTAGGGTTTTCTCTCTTAGTGGAGACGGACAGAGGAGATTGCTTTAGGATTTTCAAAGATTTTGTCTCTTATATATATAAAAGACTCCTGTTAGGACTCTCTCACTATTTAGTTTTAAAAATTAAAATTTTTTTAAATTAAAATGATGATGTGGAAAATTGTGGGAGTTTCAAAGGCTTCGGTTTTATATATATATATATATATATAGATAACAGATGAGTTGGACTAAGCCTATTGCTAATTGGTTCAAACTTAATATAGATGGCTCTTCATTAGGCAATCCAGGCAGAGTAAGTGGTGGTGGATTGATAAAGGGATGTGGATATATAGCTAGATTCATCCAGAATATTGGCTATGATGCGAGATGCAGAAGTGTTAAGAAGCAGAACACGTCTACTTTTAGAAAACAAGAAACAAAACACGTTTGCTTATGAAAATACCCTCAAATCTATGAAGGTTTCTTGAATCCGCAAGGTTCCTTGAATCCCCTAGGAGAAAGGATTCTAGAATCTACTAGAGAAATAATAGACAAAAATCTGAATTTTTATTAATATTAATAATGTAGAGAGGGAAAATTCCCGACCTATCACAAGCTAACACATCATACTTCAAAGTCCATAAAGTACATCCAATTACAAAATGACATGTACTACAACTAGGTTCTATAGTCACTATTCAGAAATCAACAGAAATTTTGCCAAGTGTCGTTGAAATAAAAGCATAAAAAGCGTGCGAAAACTGATCACACATCGGTGCATGTAAGCAATGACATAAGTAGTCCAATCGGGTGCTGACATGTGTCACCTTGAAAATCAAGACATTTTGGCCAATCAAAAGATGCCACATGTCATGGTGAAAAAGTCTTAATGCTCCTCCAATTAGACTATGACACATGTCACCAATCAAACTCCACCACGTGTCGCTCATCCACCCCCAAACTCCTATAAATAGAGGCCTTCCTAAGGCATTTCTACACACCAAGACATTTAGAGCACTAGCAGCATCAAAGAAGATTCAGAAACACTCAGAAGTATAGAAGCTTTGCAAGAATCAAGTCTCAAAGCCTTTCAGAACTTCAACCTCAAAATCGAAAAACATTCGAAGCAGAACCATCCAAACTACCTGCTTAGATCTTAAAGTTTGCTGAAATCAAGCTCAAAGCCTCTAGAACCTTCAACAAACCACAAATCAGTGAAGTTCTACGGATTTAAGCCCCAAAAGCTCCGAAGAACTTCCACAATAAACCTTCAAGGACAAAGAACACATGAAGAACACAAACAACAAAGAATTTCTAACAACTTTATAGTTAGAGATTTGTTGTAATTCTGTTTCAAGGATTTTCGATCTATTCTTCAAACAAATTGAAGGATATTTGGCATTCGAGTCAAAATCACATTACCACAATTCCAATCAACAAGTCTTGCAAGGAGATCGAATCAGATGATCGCTCTTTTGTAATCACAGAAAATTGTACCACACATTCATTAATACAAATTCACATTTGTAAAACTATTTTACTTGTTTGATTTATTTCAAACTCTAAATTTAGTCGTCCACATAATACTTAAAAAAAAGGTTTATAAACTTAGATGCCTATTTAAGAGCTTCGTAAAACTTGATAGATAAGGAAATATATTCTAAAATAAGTCCTAATTAATACCTAACCATAACAAGAACCAAATTTGACCTAAAAAGCATTAAAAACACCTAAAAACAAGGAAATAAATGCCATAAACCTAAAATATCAAAAATTACATAAAAATACCAAATATAACAAATTACAGAAATTAATTTGAAGATTCTGTCCTGCATCATGCTACTAGTGTTGAGGCTGAGTTATGGGCCCTCAAAGATGGACTCTTCTTGTGCAAAAATTTGAATATGGAGGCAATTAAGATATAGCTGGATGCTAAGGTGGTTTTTGATTGGGTTGGTAGTATTCATTGTTCAAACAGTGCTCATGCTGCCTTAATTTTGGACTGCAGATTTCCTTGTGAAGTAGTTAGAAGGCTTGAAGACTCTTTTCAAGTAGATAAAAAGGTTCGAAGAGACTTGTCGTTCAAATGGATATAATCACCCCACTTCCTTGCTTTGTAGGTTTATGGGCATGAAAATAACGTCCAACATTGTCTATATAAGGGGAAGGGTTTGCATGAAGAAAGACAGCAACATTCAACACACATTAATATTCAACTTCAAGACAACATGCATGTCTTCTTTTTTATCATAGACAAAGGGTTGTTCAGTTCTTGTAGTTCATCTATAAGTAGGATTAGTGTAGAAGTGATCTTCTTGTATTCGAGTTTCTGTCACTGTCTTGTTGTTCATCTTTAACATTTGTAATCAACTCTTGTATTATGATCTTCAATTTGATTCAAATGGGGTTCATCAATCTCTTAGTTGTTGATTTTATTTGCTTTAATTTTATGTATTTGCAGTTGTGTTTATTTTAATCTCTCCTTGCTAACAAGTTCTCTTGATTGAGGGATTACTCATTATTGGGAGTTGAATTCATTCTCCAAGTTATATATATATATATATATATATATAGATTTCAAATTAGATTCTAATTGTTATATAATTTTGTGTCACGTGTCCTATATATCTAAATATTTTTTTAATTTCTAGGCAAGTTAATGTTGTGTAAAAGTCAAAGAGTCTAAATGAATAAACCACTAAAAGAAAAACCCAATAAAAAAGAGTAAACTCATGTGTATATCCAAAAAATAAAATAAGATAAGATAAAATAAATAAATAAAAAGAAAGAAAGAGCAAAACTCATTTATATATCTATGATTTAAACAATATATAATTTGAATCCCTTTATATGTAATTGTGTTGTTTTTAATTGTAGTGTGCATATGCATAGATTATACACTAGTAATTTATAATATAAAAATATGGCAACCACGTTAAAAAAAACATATTTATTCAAACAAGGAGATAAAATATATAACCCAAGAAAAAGTGTTTAAAAGTGAGGAAACTTCTTACATGACTAAAAGCTTCCCTAAAAATACCGTGTCAAAAGAAGACTTGTTATAGATGTTCTTTTGTTTCAATTGATATTGTTATTAATTAAAAATGGATATTTAATATTATATTTCTCATGCCCAATTTGGATATTTAATGTATTTCCTTTTTCCTATGCTAAATAAGAGATTTCATTCTTGCAACATTAAATCCTTATATTATTTATTTTTTTGAGAAATAAAAACACACATAAGGGAGAAAGAAAATGGTTCTAACACAAATACACAATTATCTAAGTGGTACAAAATTGAAAGGATAAATCTAATAAAAATGGAATGAAGTTTTTACACAATTTACGAACATTTAAAACTATGTATTAGGAGCGGACACTATAAGTTGAAACCTTCTATAAAAATAAAGATAAAAATAAAAAAAATTTGGTTTACTTCCAGTACTTTTTTAACTAGAAATCTTCTTTTATTTTAAATACATAATGGCAAGTGATAGTGAATTTTAATCTCTACATTTTATTTAGTTAGTGGTTAATGTGATTCTAGTTAAAAATTACTAGAAGTAAGTCAAACCATAAAATAAAAAGACTATGTATTATAATATAGAAGTCTTTAAAAGAAACAAAACTTCTTTAACGAGACCTCATAGCCATACCTATATGGATACCTATATGAATCATAGGACTAGTCCTATATAAAGGTAACTAGGTGACTTTGATAATGACCTTTATTTATTTATTTATTTATTTATTTATTTATTTTGAGAATCTCTTACTAGATGATTATTAATTCATGTTACATGAGTGTTTTTCAATTGCATGGGTTCTATATAGTCCCCACCCCAGACTAAATCAAGTGTTTATAAAATGTGAAAATATCAACCCGAGTAGGATATTTTGAAAGACATTTTCATCGTTTTTTTCTAAGATTAATTTTTGTCATGTCAAGAGACTTGGAAACATTGTTGCCCATAGTCTTGCTAAAAGAGCTAGATCATTTGATTTTATTCTTGTCTGGATGGAGTTAATTCCGCCAAATATCTAAGATGTTTACGTTAAGGATTTGTTTTTTATTGAATAAATTTCACCCTTGGGGGTTTCACTATATATATATATGACACAAAAAAGAGATTTATAACTGTTATTTTTATGTTTATTGTTATTGATACTGTTCTTAATTACCTATTTCGGTATGATTTATGATTTCCTTATATTGTTTTTTTTAACACCAAATTTGGATTTTGGTATTTTTCTTACATTAACTAGGACAAAGTTAATTATGTTGAAAATCTTCTATTACATAGGTTCTACAATATTAAATGGATAATTTTCGTTTTTTTTTTGGGAGGCAAGAAATACTTGTGTAAAATGTTTGTCTAATTCTTAATGATTTGAAATTATGTATAATGATAAAATTGTTTAAAAATAAAATTTTTATTATTCTTAGTGTCACTCTTATATTTAAAAAATAAATATTTGAAACTTATAACCATCAGAGACTTTACCAATTGAGCTAACTGGAACCCACAAGATATGAGAGTTTGATGTAGTAAATTTAGTGTTTTAGCCAAATTTGGAATCCCACATTGATTAAAAAAAAAAAAATAGAGTATTTATTAATTTATAAGTGTGGACATTTATTGGGCGTAAGTGTAAAGTAGGAGAATATGGGAAATGCGCATAAGGGGACAGGGCCGGTTCAAGGTATTGTGGGGTCTAAGACGACTACTTTAAGTGGGTTCTATTCTTATACTTTGAGAATAGATAATTCATAAATTCCACAAACTTGTAATATTATAATAATATGTTTAAGAATTTAAAGTATTGTTCATTATTAGACTTTTAAGTGAAATAATATATAGTATTTTGCCAAATATTAATAACCTTGAGCTTTTGATAGAATAGTGCCAAATAGTTAGTTTGGGCTTTTAATAGTGCCAACGTAAGTTGGGCTTTTGATATTGTCAATGAAAATTGGGTTTTGATGTTGCCAATGAAAATTGGGTTTTAAATAGTGCCAACGTAAGTTGGGCTTTTGATATTGCCAATGAGAATTGGGCTTTGATGTTGCCAATGAAAATTGGGTTTTGGATAAATAAATTGCCATGGGTTTAAATCATGGGCTTTGATCATGGATTTGAATTCCATTGATAAAATTGTTTTACCATGGACTTGAATCATAGGCTTCTCAAATATTGTCAAGCATAAGTATTCTTGGGCTTTAAATAGAACATGATAATAAAATTGGATAAAAAAATGAGCTTTCGGGCTTTTTTTGTGGTATTTTATATCATAACCCAATTTAGATAATAAGATATGAAATATTTGTGATTAACATAATAGGAGAGCAAAAAATATTTGGGAAAACCCAATAACTTATTAGTGGTGTTTGAAAATAAATAGGTGGTACCCAAATAAAATAAAGTGTAAAAAAAAAAGTACCCTAGCAGGGGGTATTTTGGTCATTTTTTAGGTTTAAGGGGGTATTTTGGTCTTTTTTTAGGTTTTAGGGGTATTTTGGTCATTTTTAGGTTTAGGTGTTATTTTGATCATTTTTTAGGTTGAGAGGGTATTTTGGTAATTTTAGTGGTTTTAGGGCATTTTAGAGTTGGGTGATTTGTAGAAATGATAGTTGGATTATAATTGGGTCTAATTGGGTTAATACCCATTTAACCCAATTAATAATTGGGTGGGCAAATGGATTTGGGTTGATTTTGCCACCCCTAATATAGCTTTTGCGTCTAAATAATTATAATAGCATACACTTTGTCACAAGTGTTCATGAATGATAGAGAAAAATTGTGATTCATATAATAGTAATAGACAACTAATCAAAATCTATCATAAAAGACAATTATGAAAAAAAAATAATTATATTTTATTGTGCGTTGAACTAAAATAATTCCTTGGCTCTTGGCTCTTGGGAAACATCACATGTTCACTTGGCTTGTAAACATTAAAAAAAGAAAAGAAAGGCAAATTCACCATAATTGGATGACATGTAGCAAAAGCACTAAAACGTGTTCCTTCCTCTTATTAACAGCCAAAATAATGCTTCCTCTATATAAAAGTCAAGCATACCCGATTTTTCTAGACCACAGATGTCCTAGCCTCAGCCCATAGGAATTATTTGAATTCCCCACTGAAATTATAAGGAACAACTTGCGACATAAAATTTGTTGTGAAAATATTGTGGACATATATAACATTTCTCTAAATAGATAATACTTTAGGAATTTACATCCTAAAAATTAGCCATTGCAAAGATGTGTTTGTTGTCTAAAAAACAATGTTTCCAAAAAGCTAGAAGTAGCTCTGATTTTGAAACGCAGGTTTTTTTCCCGTTCTTTAAAATGCAAATTGTTAAAATTTGTGAACCAATAAAATGTGAAATTATTAGGTGTTTTAGTTTTAATTATGTTATACTTACCTTTTTGTGGTAATTTTAAAATAGAATTTTGATAATTTTCATGGAAGTAGTATTATGCTTGTGCCACGCAAGATTTGATTAAAAAATTATACATAAATATATTATATTAATAACTAGTGTGTCAATTGAATCCTTAATAGAGTTTTAGGTAAAGTAATTAACTTAATTATTCATATGAAAGAAACACATGCATTAATTTTACAAAGTGTAATACATACATAATAAGGAAGTCAATACCATACTAGAGGGCATTTCGTTTTGGTCATGAAAACGAAATATTTCAATACCGATTAATACCGGTGTATCGTTTCAGGATTATCGCTAATTTAATATATTTATATATGTTAAGTTAAATCCCTATAATTTGTAAAAGAAATTTAAATTTAGAAATAAAAAACTCACTTAATATATTAAGCTTTAGTTAAAGTGTGAGCTAATTAGTAATATTAGCTCATTGATGTATTTACTATTTACTATTTAGTTAATAATAATAATTAATGTCTTTTCCTACCTGCCATTGGAAACTTCTAAGAGCACTCACAACAGTACATCTATATTGCTATATTGCTAAATTATAACTCCTCAAACATCAAAATCTTGCTCCAGCAGTGGAGCTAAATCTATTTTTTTAGCTCCACTGCTATAGTGCACATTTATAGATAAATGTGCATTGTTCATGAGAGCTAAAAAAATATATATATTATTTTATTCTGCCCCGGAGATTAAATATATTATTTCATTCTCTCTCTCACTCCGTGTGTGTGTCTCTCTCTCTCTCTCAATCACTCAACTCTCATCCTCTCCCAAGACTCTCAATGTCTCAAGCTCTCATCCTCTCTCAGTCACTCTCCTCACTGTCACTCTCCTCTCTCACCGTCACTCTCTCAATCTCCCTCATTCATCGCCGCCGGCCCGACCCAGCCATCCCAAGTCGCTGATTGCCGTCACTCTCCTCTCTCACCGTCACTCTCTCAAGCTCCCTCATTCACCGCTGCCAGCTCGACCCAGCCGTCCCAAGCCGCCGATCGCCTCAGACCCTTGCCGCCAACCCATCCCTTCTGCCGACCCAGCTCGCCGACATTGTGCTTGTTTGTGATTGGTGATTTTTTATTTTTTTGTGATTGGTGATTTTGTTTGGTCTGGGTTGACGAAAAAAATTGGTTTTTTTTTTTCTTCTGCTATGGACTGCTAGTACTAGTGCTGGTGGTGTTGGTGGTGGTTGTGGCTGTGGTTGTGGTTGTGACTATGACTGATGGTAGAGGTGGTTTTGGTTGGTGTTGTGGATGTTTTTGGGTAGTGTAATATATTATTTTATTGTAGTGGTTACATTATTTTATTGTGATGTTTATATTATTTTATTATGTTGAAAACTAAAATAGATCCACTGCTATAGCATGTGTGTAGGTAAAATAAATAAAGTAACTTTTGGTTAAGCTAAATTGCTAAATTTTTAGCTCCACTACTGTGGATGCTTTAAGGTTTTAAAAAGATTTTAATTAAAAAAAAATAAGGGCTTGTTTGGTAGAGCATTTCAAACACTCATTTTCAGTTTTTAAACAACATTACACACATTTTCACATACTTTTCTACCCACACGTATTTCAAAAAATTACAAACAACACTACTCAAACTCCTCTACACACCCCTAAAAATTTTTAAAACTTTGAATTATCAAGTTAACGTGAGTTAGTGTCCTATCAAAGCCTTTCAAAGGCACACTACCCAAACTTCAAGTTTAAAGGCCATAAAAGCTACACATGTCCTCCAAAAAAATAAAAGTTAAAAAACTATTACTTGAGTCTGCCATCCATAACCATAAGATAAAGTAAGAAATAGAAAAAAAATAAAATAAAAAAAAAAATAAAAAAAATAAAAAAGAAGGGAAGAAGTCTGGCTTTCGGGGCTCTACGCAAAGAAGAACAACATTAGAAGGACTAGATGAGAGGATGAAATAGAGTCACTAGACTCACTACCTGAACATCATGGTGACAATGAGGATCTAAGCTATCTGGCTTTTTATTCTTATTCACTACATCATTTGTTTTGGTTTTTTTTTTTTTTCAAATACCGGCCTATTTTTATTTTTTGGCCGGAATCCGATATATTTCCCGGTATGGCCTGTACAATCCACTATGCCCCGGTATTTGGAGTGGTAAGAAACAAACATGTTTCAGTACCGGTTTAGGTGCCGGTATGATAAATACCGACGGTACCAACTGGTAAGGTACGGTATTAACTTCTTTGATACATATATTAAGTCACTTCAGGTAACCACAATGTGTGGTATGTATATTTTACCATATTTATTGAAAAGTAATATAGTGTTTGACAATTCGGTAAAACATAAATATAATATCTTGGCTACTTTTCCTTAAATTCCTCTCTTAAATTTTTGACATTTATCTAGTTTAACAGCCCAGACAAACGGTATTAAAACTTAAAATACATCTTCTGCTTTTTTCCTTCCTGTACTGCAAGAGAACCCATGGCCGTGAGTTCAGATCTCTTAGACCGTAGGACCAGATATGTTCTTTCTGCTAAATAATAACCAGTGTTCATCATCAAAAGCAAAGAAAAAAGCCCCAGCAAAAAATAAATAAAAACGCAACAAAACGCCCTCATTCCATAAAGTATATTGCTAAAAAAAAAAGGACTTGTAAGAGCATCCACAGCAGTGGAGCTAAAAATTTAACTTTTTAGCTCCACCAAAAGTTATTTTATCTATTTTACCTACACACATACTGCAGCAGTGGATCTATTTTAGCTTTTAACACAATAAAATAATATGAACATCACAATAAAATAATATAACCACTACAATAAAATAATATATTTCACTACCCAAAAAAACATCCATAGCACCAACCACAACCACTCTACCATCAGCCACAGCCACAACCACCACCACCACCACCACCAGTCCACAGCAACAAACAAAAAAAACAAAAAACAAAAAAAAAAAAAAAAAAAACCACAACACCACAAAACACGGCACAACCACCGCCAACATAGCGGCACAAAACAAACCCGATACCAATGCACACTGGAGCAAACCCGATCTCAACCCGATACCACAAAACACGGCACAACCACCTTCAACGCACACCAATCTCAACCCCGATACCAACGCACATCGGAGCACAACCACAACCCAGTGGCGGAGTGGAGGTGAGGGAAGCCACTTCGATCCATGATGCCGGAGGCAATCAGCAGCTGGGACGGCTGGTGGGTTTTTGGCGATTGGTGGCTGGGATGGCTGGTGGGTCGAGCTTCGGTGGGAGTTGAGAGAGATGGGCGGCTTGGGACGACGTGGGTCTGAGAGCTTGAGCTTGAGAGCTTGAGTTTCAAATGAGATGGTGGGTCGGCTGGCGGCGGTAAACAGAGAGGTGAGAGTTTGAGAGATGAGAGCTTGAGATTGAGTTTCATATGAGAGCTTGAGTTTCAGGTGAGATGGGGGGGAGGGCTGGCGGTGGTAAACAAAGAGGTAAGAGCTTGAGAGAAATTTCAAATGGGAGCTTGAGAGTGACACTGAGCTGAGCACGATGAGATGAGATTAAAAGAAATGAAAAAAATAAAACAAGTAGTGTTATTTTAATCCGGGGTGAATAAATTTTTTTTTTTTTTTTTTTTAGATGTATGCTACAGTGCACAGACTCACCTCGTCCACCGCTGCATGGCTGTTTTTGGTATTTTGGTGGAGCTAAAATAGCATTATAACTATTTAGCTCCACTGCTGCAAATGCTCTAACTGTTATTGTTATGTTTATTGTTATTGATATTGTTCTCACCTTTTATGGTATGATATAGGATTTTCTTTTATTGTTTTTTACACCAAATTTGGGTTTTGGTTTTTTTCTTACATTAACTGGGACAAAGTTAATTATGTGATTGTTTGGATTCACGTTTTCACTTTTCAGCGTTTTTCTCTTCTTTTTTTTCTTTCTTTTTTTTAGCCGCAGTTATTCTTCCATGACCAGTGCACATTAGTGGGTCCCGTGCACTGTTCACGGGACCACAAACTCAACTTTTTCATTAAAAATAGGTTTCACGACACTATTCACACATTTAAATATTATTTTGTTACAGTGTTTTCAGTTTTCAATTTTAAATTTTCAGCAAAATAAGCTATATCCAAATGAACCCTATGTTGAAATGAATCTTCTATTAATTAGGTTCTACAATATCAAAAGGATAAGTTTGGTGTTGTTTGGGAGGCAAGAAATACATGTGTAAAAAGTTTGTGTAATCCATAATGATTTTAAATAAAATTTTTAGTATCATTCTATTATATTTTAAAATTAAGTATTTGAAATGCTATACCTTAAAAAAATTAAATAACTGACTCAATTAGTAGTATTTTATATTTGCATCACTTTACTGCTTTAAATGATTTTTTCTTTTTCTATAACAAATTGTCTCAAGTTAGGGAAATATTAAAGAAAATTTACCCAACTGAAGAGTTCAAAAAGACGAGTTTAAAATTATAAAATTAACAGATATTACATAACAAAGTAGAGGTTAGAATTTAATTCATTATATTTTACATTGATCTTAAGTCCAGTCATTACAAATTTACAGTAGAGAAAGGACAGAGCTGAAGATTCTAACGAGGGAGGAGTACTGGATTAATTTGTTTGACACAATTTCTAAGATTCCCAACATGAATGAGGAGCAAATTTTTACAAGATCAATTTTTACGACGGATGAATTTCCATTATAATTTGACACATACAGCCTTCAAATCTTATAGCAAAATTTTATAAGATCGATTTTTATGACGGATGAATTTCCCATATAATTTGATATGAACAACCTTCGAATATTCTTACTTCTTACTCTCTTTTTTTGGATTAAATTCTTACCTCTTACTTTCGTATAAGAGGCACGTGCTTATTAGAAAACTATTAAAATATGCGGGAAATATGTAATAGTTTTAAACTTACATCATAGTAAACTATATTCCAGTTGGCTAAAGATCACATTGATCATAAATGTTTAAAAGCTAGGAAATTTCTTTCATCACCAGAAGCTGATCAAAGAAAGTACATTGTTAAAAAAATTATTGTTAATATTATGTTTATTGTTATTGATGTTGTTGTGACTGGTACAATATATTATAGGAATCTTTTAATGTTGTTTTACAAGCAAAATTTGGATTTTTGGTATTTTTCCTACTTTGATTAGGATAAAATTAAGAGAAATGCTATGTCCACAATATTTTCACAATACTTTCACAACAAATGTTAAATTGTAGATTGTTATGAGTTGTTACAGATAAGCAAAAAATCTATGATTCATAAAACCAATAACTACTTAAAATCTATGATTTGTTCTGAAATTAATTATTGCGAAAATATTATGGACGTAACACTTCTTTAAAATTAATTCTTTTGACATAATTCATCATTCTATTACTTAGGTACTAAATTATTAAAGAGATTATTGTTTTGAAGGTAAGAATTCTAACCCGTGTAAAATAACAATCTCCACTGATTTGAAGTTGCTTATCATGATAAAAGTACTTGAAAGATAGAAAATTCTTAAATGGAAAAAAATCCAAATAAAGAACATGTTAAAGATGGATTGTTATTGTTACTGCTTTTTTTTAATTTTTAGGTTTAGAGCATTCACATCCGGTATTTTCAGACTATTCTATTTTACCATTTCAAAAAGCTATTTTATCAATTATCTCATATCATTTTACAATATACCCAATATCCCAACTTTTATTTTCCTATTCTACTCATTAAAATAATATATTTACACATTAAAATAATATAATATTGCTACAGTACCATCATATATTTTTTTAAAATAGCTACAGTACCATTAAAATAATAATTTGTGATATAGAAAAGTTGCCATAGTGCCATCCTATATTTGCGATGGCACTGTAGCACTATGCCAAAAAAAATTGGCATATCTCATGTTTACCAGTCCAACTGTGGGCTATTTTTGGGCTGAATTGTAAATTAGAGCTTACACTTGGCATATCCAAATGTCAATGCGAATGCTCTTATATATGCTACTTCTAAAGTGTATTTGTAATTTGGTTGAAGTTTAGAAATTTTTTAATACGTTAAATTGAAAATGTTTTATAATTACCTGGGAATGTGATGTCGGATATAGGACTTGTCCCATGAAGGGATTCATAAGTGGATTTTACTACAATTTCATACTCTTATAATGAATTTTTTTACAATTTCATGTCACATGAATGTTATTTCTAATTTTTATTACTTGGGTCCAATATGTGGGAAAATGGGTTTTAAGAGTTATTTTTTGGTTAACTTTCAGCCAAACAAAAGTAGAACTCACATGTCGTTTGAGTAAGTTGGCATTTGCCCATTCTCTGTTGACGAAGAGAATAACTTTATGCATGGTTGGATCAATAGACGCTGCTTATGGCGATAAGTTTGAACAGGCATTTTTATATTTATATATCACTTAAAAATTTTTAATTTAAGTTTTATTTTGAAATTTTTATTTAAAATTCATTATTCTTACTTTTTAATATTACTTATTTACTTAATGGTGATTGTATTAAATTTATATTAATGCATATTTGTTTTACTTTTTGGATAATCTAAAGCTATTATAACTTTTACAATAAAAAAATTTACAAAATAATGTAGTAATAAATATTGTGGGTTCGAGAGGTCTGCAATCCGGCCCAAACTCTATCTGGGCCCAGGGCCCGTGCCGAGGAGGTCTCTTGCCGAGGACGAATGATCAATGGCCGGGGTAGCAAGGGGAACGGCTGAGAAACTACCATGTCCTCGACATTCCAGAGCTTCAATGGGAAGACCAACATCATGGTGGAGGCAATCCCCAAACAGCCCCCTCAAGGGGATATGAACGGAATGGGGCCCACAGGGAAGCAGGGTGTGAAATTGGACCAAGGAAAATGCGTCCCCTCTTCAGTAAATGCACCTGCCAATACCCAGAGCTGATTAATGAGAAAAGACGTTTGGACGGTGTAAACTTCGATCCATGCAACTAATAGAAAGTAAGACGGGACGGTTGATGGGATGGATACAGAAATAAGCTCCTGCTTGACCTACAAGTGGAGGGCCAGGATCAACCAAGACAGACTATATAATAAAAAGGTAGGTGCACCAAGCAGGAGGCTGGGAAAAATAGCCAAAAACCAGAGCCTCCCAGCCCACCTCCAGGAGAAAGGTTCCAGGGGTGAAGAAAACTTAACCACGCATGACCACCACGAAAAACCCACCACCAGGTGACTAAGGCCTAGCCTTCCAAACCCACGCTCTACAAATGATATTGTTTGGGCCTTTTTACGTGCGAACCCAACACTGCTACGGTTCGTTACGAATCGAGTCCTTACAATTGGCGCCGTCTGTGGGGAAGGCTTGTGTGTTGGCATAGGCGGTGGGTCGAGAGAGTTCCCTTGTCATTTCTGACAACTGGCTATAGAGTTTTAGAGTAAAGTTCTGCTAGGGGCTATGCTTCTTGACTAGGGGCTACGCTTGGTAACGTTAATCGCGCGGATAATTCTAGGGGCTTGGCCGAGGAGCTAACTCCCCTAAAGCCAAGGTCCAGCGTCAAAGGAAAACTAGGTTTTGGACAGAACCAAGGCATTGCATGGTCCTCGGACTCAAGCCTATGGGGAAACCAACTACCTGGATGAGGAAAACTAGGTTTTGGACAGAACCAAGGCATTGCATGGTCCACGGACTCAAGCCTATGGGAAAACCAACTACCTGGATGAGGAAAACTAGGTTTTGGACAGAACCAAGGCATTGCATAGTCCTCGGACTCAAGCCTATGGGAAAACCAACTACCTGGATGAGGAAAACTAGGTTTTGGACAGAACCAAGGCATTGCATGGTCCTCGGACTCAAGCCTATGGGAAAACCAACTACCTGGATGAGGAAAACTAGGTTTTGGACAGAACCAAGGCATTGCATGGTCCACGGACTCAAGCCTATGGGCTGGAAAACTAGGTTTTGGACAGAACCAAGGCATTGCATGATCCTCGGACTCAAGCCTATGGGAAAACCAACTACCTGGATGAGGAAAACTAGGTTTTGGACAGAACCAAGGCATTGCATGGTCCTCGGACTCAAGCCTATGGGAAAACCAACTACCTGGATGAGGAAAACTAGGTTTTGGACAGAACCAAGGCATTGCATGGTCCTCGGACTCAAGCCTATGGGAAAACCAACTACCTGGATGAGGAAAACTAGGTTTTGGACAGAACCAAGGCATTGCATAGTCCTCGGACTCAAGCCTATGGGAAAACCAACTACCTGGATGAGGAAAACTAGGTTTTGGACAGAACCAAGGCATTGCATAGTCCTCGGACTCAAGCCTATGGGAAAACCAACTACCTGGATGAGGAAAACTAGGTTTTGGACAGAACCAAGGCATTGCATGGTCCTCGGACTCAAGCCTATGGGAAAACCAACTACCTAGATGAGGAAAACTAGGTTTTGGACAGAACCAAGGCATTGCATGGTCCTCGGACCCAAGCCTATGGGAAAACCAACTACCTGGATGAGGAAAACTAGGTTTTGGACAGAACCAAGGCATTGCATGGTCCTTGGACTCAAGCCTACGGGAAAACCAACTACTTGGATGAGAAAATTGGGCACTAAGCAAGACTTAGCTACTATGCGTGACGTCGAAAATGGTGCCTATATCTTCATTAAACGAGGGTTAGAAATGAATCTAAAGCCTCTGCGGGTGCAAATAAGTTAGGGTTTGAGGAACATGATGATAAGTGTATTGCATGCATAGACATTCGTACATGATAAAATGAAACAGCGCAGAATTTATAAACAAATATTGCGTATCAACGAGGGCAGTTAACGATGTAACCAGAAAGAAAAAGGATAAACAAGATTTCATATATACATGTTCAAATGCTTGCAAATCATCAACAAATTAGGAGGTTTTTGAAATAAAAGGAAACAAGTTAATCGTTAAAATAAAAATGAATACAAAAGCCTAGCCAAGATCTCTACTTTTCTACTTTTTTGTCGGTCACGTCCTGAGAGGAAGGAACAGGATCAGCTTCGATGCCCGGGAGGATGGTCCCTTCTGGGGAAGGCTGAACGGGGCCAGCGCTGGTACTCTGAGGGACCACAGCAAGGGGAATGGCCTGTGGCGGCTGTGCAAGTGTGGCTGGCTCCTCTATACTAGACACCTGAATGCCAACCACGGGCTCAGTAACCTCTTTAGGTGCCTCAGGACCCGTATGCTGAGATATCATTATGACATCCTGAAGTTCTCCTTCTTTGGGCGCCTTGCTAGAGGAACCGCTGGCCTGTAAGTCCTCCGATGGGGTGATCTCTTCCTCGGGTTGATCACACGTAGCCGCTGAGTTAGTAGAAGTGGCCTCACGGATGGCCGCCGGGTAGAATATGCTCTCCGCCTTCCACAAATCAGATGAAGCATCCACCCCAGCTTGCTTCAATGCTTCTTCCCAAACCTGGGAGCAATAAAACCTACACACTCCAGGAATCTGCGCCTTAAGGGTGGCCTGGGTCTCGGCGACTCCCATGTTGTAACCGTCATCTTCGGCCGTATTCTTGGCAGCCTCTGCCTCATTCCTGGCAAACTCGGCCTCCTGCTTTGCCCTTTGGACCTCATCTCGGACATATTCTGCCACTCCCTTTTCATGCACAGTCGCGGCCAGCTGCTTGTTTAAATCCTCGATCAGGTCTTTGGCTATTCGTAACTGGTCCTCGGCTTCAAGTGCACGCTTTGTTTGGTCCTTGGCCTGTTTTTAGGCACTAGCAAGGCCTGCCGAGACGTTATCCCTCTCGCAGGTAGTTATTGTTAAGTCATCCTTGACCTTGGCAAGTTCCTTTTCAGAAGCTTCGAGAGTCTTTGAGGCCGTTATGCGCTTCTTGCGTTCGTTCTTGGCCGCCTTACTCCTGTCATGCACTTCTTCCTCCATCCTATAGGTTGCCTGGAGAACCTGTCAAGAAAGATGAGCGTGTAGTGAGTAACAAACCGGTGACAAGAGTTAATAAAGTGTTAGGTTTCAAGAAATCTTACCATGCCCAAGTATCTCTTAGTACTGAGAAAAACCTCCTGCATCCTCATTCTCCTCAGCTCATCCATGTCATTAGGGAGTAACATGGTTCTCCTTAATGCATCCGCCACGTAGCCACCCTCGCCGTCTCCAAGGTCCCTCAGAGAGGCCGTCTCCAGTAATGGACCCCCGTGAAGCATTGGGGCAGGAAGCCAGGCACTTGGTAGGGACTGGGAATCAATTCCCTTTCCCTTGCCTTGAGAAGTTTGAACTTCGGTTCCTTTGCCCTTGCCTTGGGGTCTGACCTTCAGTTGTTTTGTGCGCGGAGTCTCATCCTTCTCCTTAGGAGGTTGGGATTTTCCCTCGTCCACAATGTCCTTGCCCTTGTGGCTCCTCTTTCTCTTGGAATCAGCACCTTCAGGTCGAGGAGGCCGAGCTGGTTGGGAGGAAGTGGGAAGTTCGGGGCGGGTGGATTGTGGCTGGGACTTGGTGGAGAATGACCTGGTTTGGATTGTAAGGGGCCGAGGTGGTGGAGGAGGAGCATCGGGTTGTGGTGTTTCCTGTGTATCCTTCCCTGGTTGGCCCTCGAGGAGTTGTAGAAGAGGGGTCAAGGGTATTCTCTTGACTCCCATCTCGGCTTGAGAAGAAGTGCCTATTGACGACAATTCCGCCTCGGACAAAGCTGGGTCACCTATGTCACCAGGAGGGTCCTCGAATTGACAGACTAGGTCAAATACCCCAAAACCTTCCTCGGGCTGATCTGGCTCGTCTTCGTCCTCTGCTACTGGGTGAGACGAGGAGGGGCCCACCTGTGGGATGTTCTCGGGGACAGCTGGCTCCTGGGAGATTAAAAATCCCGTCTCAACTACGGTAATTTTGGGAAGCCAAGGACGGCGGGCACTAATCACGTGCCTTGCGTCCCCAAACGACTTCTGAACAGGAGGGTACCCTAGTATTTTGTGAGCTGCTCGGACTTGGCCATCTCTGTCATTCACAAAAACCGCCGCTTGTAAAACGGTCTCCAAGTCCGCCCGATTGACTAAGTGAAAATGCCGTGTATAAGCGTGTTCATCTACAAAAAAAAAAACAACAAACATATATGTATAGTTAGCTATCGAACAACGTTAGATTAGAATGGCGTAAAGGGTTATCCCTTCCATTCCCAGTACCCCACCTGGTTCTCCTTCTACTACGGGGCATGGATCGCCATCGTGCCATTCCCCAGAGACGATAAGGAAATCCTTGTTCAGTCCCTTGTTGGAGTCAGGGAGGCACTGGATCAACCAAACCCTTTTGTCCCTCGACCTCATGTAGTAGGTTTTCCCTTTCAATTTTTGGAGGTTATAGCACCAGTTCACGGCATTATGGGTCAGTCTTAACCCCATCTTCTCATTCAAAGCGTCCATGCACCCCAGAATCCTAAAAACGTTGCCGGCACATTGGGTGGGGACTAGACGGAAATGTCTGAGATAACCCCTCGTCACTGGCCCCATAGGGATTCTCATGCCTCCCTCAACAAAGGCGAGGACGGGAATTACTACCGCGCCCGTTCCCCTCTTATAGTGCCATTCCCCCATCTTACAGTGCTCCAGACTTACGTTGGGGGGAATCCTATAATCAACGATGAACTTATTCATCGCCTCTTCAGTATCGACTAACTTCCTTAATCTCAATTTAGTCGTCTTTGTCATTTGCTAAAACAAACCTAACCCGCGACGGGAAAGAAAGGGAGCCAAAGAGAAATAAACTCAGAAAAGAAAGAGCACGAGTTAATGGAGGTAGGGAACTTACATAAAAAAAGAATTACGCTTCGGATAGGCTTTATGTGCTGGAGATAGACTTGAATTTGGGCGGAAGTTCAGATGAACCCAGGATACACGCACAAAAACTCTTAAGTACAGAACTGAAGAGACGGATCCATCTCCAAAAAATCTTTTATACTTTCTAGGGTAACTGCACGCCTTTTCCCGCCCAAAAAGACCAGAAGATCACCATCGTTCTATTTCCATCATACCATAGAACGTGGGAAGCATAAAGCCGCCCGTATTTAATGAGGCCACGTTTCGCCTTCCAACGGCTCTAGGAACGTGCCTTGGGCAGGTGAAAAACCTTGGGAATCGATAGATGATAAGGATTGATAGGCATTGGTAGATCTCTGATGTCATCAAAACCCTCCTATCCGTCCGAGGAGATGGATAGCAGGATTTTGAGGGGCTATTGTGGGTCCGAGAGGTCTGCAATCCGGCCCAAACTCTATCTGGGCTTAGGGCCCATGCCGAGGAGGTCTCTTGCCGAAGATGAATGATCAATGGCCGGGGTAGCAAGGGGAACGGCTGAGAAACTACCATGTCCTCGGCATTCCAAATCTTCAATGGGAAGACCAACATCATGGTGGAGGCAATCCCCAAACAGCCCCCTCAAGGGGATATGAACGGAATGGGGCCCACAGGGAAGCAGGGTGTGAAATTGGACCAAGGAAAATGCGTCCCCTCTTCAGTAAATGCACCTGCCAATACCCAGAGCTGATTAATGAGAAAAGACGTTTGGACGGTGTAAACTTCGATCCATGCAACTAATAGAAAGTAAGACGGGACGGTTGATGGGATGGATACAGAAATAAGCTCCTGCCTGACCTACAAGTGGAGGGCCAGGATCAATCAAGACGGACTATATAATAAAAAGGTAGGTGCACCAAGCAGGAGGCTGGGAAAAATGGCCAAAAACCAGAGCCTCCCAGCCCACCTCCAGGAGAAAGGTTCCAGGGGTGAAGAAAACTTAACCACGCATGACCACCACGAAAAACCCACCACCAGGTGACTAAGGCCTAGCCTTCCAAACCCACGCTCTACAAATGATATTGTTTGGGCCTTTTTACGTGCGAACCCAACACTGCTACGGTTCGTTACGAATCGAGTCCTTACAAATATGATTGGTAGTACTTCTATACGATGATAAATGGGTATTTGATTACTTATTGTGCTTATTGACATATCAGTTTGTACGACTAGTAAAATTTATAACATTCCTAATATTACTTTCTTTTTTTGGTCTTCTTAAGACTAGAGGGAAAAATGTACAACTCGCATTTTTTTTTTTAATTTAAAAAGAAATTGTGAGAGGTTTGAGGACCGAAGTGAGGCAGAACACGAAAACATCTCATACAATACCACCCGCATGAGGGTATTTGCCCTGAAGACTTCATCTACTTGAGAATGTGAGGGAATACAGAATAGCGTTTCATGAGAACTCATGGAGTAGAGGAAGGTCCATAAGGGGGGTAAAGACAGTGGGAGGAAGCTTCTTGGAAAGGCATACCTTCCCCCTACGCATTAAATACCCTACAACAACCTTATCAGGTGCATTAATGAGGAAATGACACCTAAACAATGACTTTATAGTTAGCAACTCCTTCTACCACTTTCGGTAGAAATTTGGTGGGACAAGTATCTTGAGAAAAGCCCTGAAGCATACAGATGGAGGGCTAGAATGCAAGGAGGAATGATATATAAGGAAAGGGAACCTCTAGATTTAGGGGTTGAACATTTTTCTTCTAGGATAAGAGAGAGAAAAGGTGATAGTGTAGAAGATAGGGCAAAACTTAGAACATTTGTGCATAAGTAATCAATCCTCAGTCAAACCCGAGGAGAACATTATTTGTAACAACAACTTAAGAAAAATTTCTATAACACTTTGAATATTTCGGCCACAAATTAAAACTTGATTTTGAACTATTATTGAACTTTCTTCCACTCTCTTTAGAAATTCTATTGTTTATGCTTAGTTAGAAGGCCAAAGCATCACTGTTCTAGTGAGCTTGGACTATCACTTTCTGAATACTTACAGAAATCATTTATTTACCTCCACATTTGGGGACCTCTCTAGTTGGAGGCTTTAGGCCATGACCTAGGTGGCCTAAGCTTAGGGCTTGCCTTGACTTCATGTGTTTACTTACACTACAAGAAAAAGGGCTATTGCGACGGGCCAGAATCGCCGCTAAAGCCCAAAAAAGCACCGCTAAAGGTACATTCGACCTATAGCGGCAAGTGCTATTGCGGCGGGCCGTCTCGTCAGTGTTGCAGTGCCGCTATAGGTCAATTGCGGCAATTGTGAAAAACACCGCTATATATGTACCTTTTAGCAGCGGGTGAAGGTTTATTGCGACGGGCATAAAACCGCCGCCATATGTGTTCAGAATTCGTAGCATTGACTTTTAGCGACAGGATCATGCCTGCTACTATTGGTGTCTACCTTTAGCGGTGGGCAAACGACGCCACTATAGGCAATCAATCAAAACAAACTAATTGTACTTTTAGCGGCGGGTAGAAATGCCACTATATGTTTCAACCTTTAGTGACAAGCGATAAGCGCCACTATAGGGATTCATTAAAAACATAAAATGTGCACCTTTAGTGGCGCTTTTTGACCGCCGCTATACGTTTTTTTTTTTTTTTTTCCTAGTGAGTTTTAAAACCACTATTTGCTAATAAACAAATGGTTCACAAACCTGTTACAAAGAACCTGTAATAGTTTTAGCTCTACTAACAAAATACCACAAATGTAACTAATTAACAACACCACAAATATCTTGAAACTAACATAATATTAACATAAAAATATATTATCAAATACATAACATTATCTATAACCACCATCTTAAAATTAACAAAAAAAAAAAAGATGTGGTCCTTTGAATAAAACAACCGCCCAAATTAATCTAATCTTATAATCAAAGTTCCAAAGTGTTTAAAAATATCCTTCAACACTTGCAAAAAATGCGGTTGTTCTTCCATAGTTCTTTGTACACAAAAAAGTCCAAGAACTCTAAGATAAAACTTATAAGCTTCTTGGTTGATGAGATGCGGCTGATGATTTGGAGAGAGCTGGAGATTGTTCGATTAGAGGAGCATCCTACATACAAAGTATGATTACTTAATAAGTGCGTATAAATGAAATAGAATGACAAGAAAATATTACTAAGGTAAAAAATGGGAACAAGTTAAATGAAGACATGTTTCTTGATCTTTTAGGTTGACCATTATAGTTTGTCTTGATCTTTTATGGGAGGACCACCTCTCTTTGCAGCTTCCTAGTTTTGAAATTACAAAGCAAAGGCACAACAAGACAACTGATGGGATCAAATCAAAAGGATTGGTGTTGGGAGGTCCCTTGATATAGAATTCAAAGAATGCAAAGGTGTCACCACATAATTCCATAAACATCTATTAATAACATGGTGCTTCTAGAAATCTTTTTCCTTCACCGCCCTTTATCAATGTTACAGATCAATAAATTCATACCATCACAATTCACAAGTAAATACTAATTATTAAATCAATAAATATCTTTCCAGCTAATTACCACAAGTAAATATTAATTATCAACCATACATTTAGCATTCCTTTTCTACTCCATATAAATGGACACTCAAGTCATTTATCATACCTGATTGCATTGTGTAGAAATTTGTTGCATTTGTTGAAGCATGCGAGCCATTCTTTGCTCCATTTCTTCGAATTGACTAATTTTTTCCTTCATTTTGTCAAAACCTACTAGTTTCTCCTCCATAGTAGCCAAGGAAGCCTTCAATTGGGCAACTTCGCTATCCCTTGCTTGACTTGATTGTATTTCACTGTCCGTGAGAATAGTCTTGCTACTTTGACCACTTGGAGTTGCACCAAATCCTACCCCACGAATGTGACCTTTGCGCTCTTTACCCATCACTTTGGCAAACACATCATCTGTTGACCATGCAATACTCCCACTTCTGTCAGATGACTGCAATTGATTCTTAGGGTCAACCAACAATTCCTTCATTTTATCCTGATATTTGAGTTTGAACAAAACAAAAAAAAGTTAGAAATCATATAGTTAAAATGACCCTACAACATATATATATATATATATATATATAGGATAGGACAAGCAAGCACCAATAAAACCCAAAACGATGCAAAAATTATTCACACAAAGTTAGTGTACCCCTCACCACAACCAAAGGCACCAGTGCCAAAATTGTTGGTGCTACTTTGCCACAACAACCAGTAACTTTTAAGAGAAAATTGACATTCTACAAGCAACTCACCACATGAATCTCTCTCAAAAAAAAAAAAAGGAAGTCATATACATCCACTGGATATGCTATAATATAACAAAGAAACTAAACATAAAAGCCTCAACTTAGTAAGAATAACATTTCCACAATAAAATGGAGTTTGTTATGTAATCCAACAATCAAATGACCCCACAATAAAGAGAAATGTCTATTGGCTAACATCAAATTGAAATATATCAATTTAAAATTTAAAAGAATCATTCATAACAATTATCATTGATTCAAAATAGTTACGCAAGTGTTCAAACAACCACATGAGATTTCATCTTATGCTTGGTTTTTGTCAGAAAAGACATGCTGGTTATACAATATTTTGCAAGAACTAAGACTTGAATTATTTGAACAAAGCTCATCTTTGAGACAACTTTGTAAGGGAAAACTATAATATTGTTTCTTGAATTCCTATTTTGTTTACGCCCAACTACAATGCAGAAATTACTCACCATTTTTTCTTTCATTACAGGATTAACTGCAGATCCATCTTTACGAATACGTAGAATTTGAAATAATACTGCACGCTCTATAGGATGTCCATCCGTTTTTGCCTATATTATGAACAGCATATTTATGTAATGATAAATATTGGTTTCACATAAACTTAGGAGAAGTCAAAATCATTTAAAAAATAGTCATAATACTTATTACCTTTTTTGCAGCGTGCATAACATAGCCACACGAACCACCAGTATGTATGTCATCTTGTTTAGAACGACGATCCTTATTCTTATCTGACTCTATCTACATTCAATAAAATTACATGTTTATATACAATATACTTTAAGTATCTAAAGCCACTTTTAGCTAAAGCCAGAATGCTCAAAAATATCATTTGGTATAAAAGAATGAGAGGAACTGCATGCTAAAGGTAATAAGTTTTGGCTGAGCATCTCTTATCATGGAGTGAAGAGACCCAAGTTTCCCATACTATTTCATTTACAGGAGCATAGCATGTCTGTACCTTCCATTTGGACTAGAAGCTTAATGATTGATATAACTGTACTGATTTAATGATGAATACTTTTGATAAATGAAAACTAGGTGCTTTTAAGAAAACTAACTCATTTTAAGAAAAATCATTATAGGCCAAAGCAAAAAATCTTAAAAGAAAACTAGAACCTATTAAAAAAATCTCCACACCACACACTTGCCTTTATTTTTGAACCTTGACAAACCAACATTTACTCCAAGATTTCTACCAAATTAAACAAATATGAAATATGAAACACAACTTCTCATATATACCAGTTTCACAAAAGGCCCACATAAAGGTTCTAGCTAATCCTATCTTAAAGCAATCCAATATGTATTCTCTTAATTTCTCAATAATTATTCTACTTTTAGTATGATCAATGATGGAAAAGAGAGAGAAAACAAACATACCACTGCATCATCAGTATACCAATGATCAACAAGTATATCCCAATCTTCTGATATGCATTTCCTAGGTCGGTTGCTCTTCACCCGTGCTTTGTTTCTTGAATGCGGTATATAATGCTTAGCCTTCAGCCTACACTTATGATCTCTCCAAGCCTTCCCAATTTTTTGTAAGGTAAATTTCTTCAAACCCTCATATGCCTTAGGATTATCAGGGACTTGGTATTTTCGCTACAATCAAATAGTTAAGTTATCAAATTATAAATGTTTTCATGCTAAAATACTTATGTAAAACCTAGTACAAAATGTCATAATTACAAATATTATAACTTCTTTAATACCTTTACAAGACGCCAACACTCTTCTTTAAGTTTTTCTGGCATGGCCTTCCAATCAAGGTATTTAATCGGGCACATGTGGGGTTTCCGTGCAATCGTACCCAAGAAACCAGTGAAAGTCCTCGCCCCCTCATCAACCGGCTGATGCATACTATTTAGTGGCAACTCAATTTCTTGGTCATCGGGAAGATCCCAAATTTCTAAGTACTTGTTTGGCCCGCGAGTGACACGTATAGCTGGTTGCACATCTGATCCTAAAAGGAGAAAATATCAATCAATATCAAACAACAAAACATGCAAAGCTAAGGATGAATCTAAATATTCTATTAAACAAGTGGTCATTATATGCTAAAGAATATAAAATATTAGAAACATGCTGACAAACTAATATATTTCAAGAAACAAACAAATAAATTTTGGGACGTGGATTGCCCCACCATGTCCATTTAGGTTTGTAGAGAGCAATGTTAGTAAAATAGTGATCCACATGGACATGGACTGCCCCACCAACCCATAATATCATTTTGGGACATGCATAAACATTAGACATAAGCAAGGAATTTGAAAAGGAAAAAAGCAAAATAAGGACAATTTATAAGGCCCTAAAAAGCCCAGTCTTGATTTATTTTATCAAGGCTTGCATTGGATTTCAATACTAATGGAGTCTTTGTCACAGCCTTGATCAACGCCCAACCAAAACCACGAACCCACGTCTACTGAATACATGTACAGTGTATGGAGAAAAACACCTTTTTCGTCCACTTATGATTCATGATCATATCTATTTATCAAAATTATCAATTTCGTCCACTTCTTAGCATGGGTGGAATATTATAAATAAATAACCTTCAAATAATTGTGGTTTAGTCTTAACATTGATTCAAGCCAGCAAAGAAACAGGTAAATGGGAAAAGGTAGCTTCAAAGTTCATAAACAACTACAATTTACCTAAACTCAGAAGGCAATGCAATAAAGAAATGAACAATAAGACAAACCGCATAACCAACACCGAAGTGCCATACCTTGAGTAAATCTACCCATACCTTCTGTATGAATGGTAAACTTTTGAGTAAAAAGCTCATACCTTGTGTAGAAGCTTCATGCGTTTCTTGGTCCCCCACTTCATTCGCATCTTGTGAAGAAGCTCTTTCCAATGTTACACTCTTGGGACGTGTGCGCAAATTTGCCTTTCGCCTTGCCATTTCAATTGTCAAAGTCTAAAATAAACAAGCATATAAGCACAATGATAAGTTATGGTACAAGCAATTGCAAATACAACAACTCCAACTACTTTCAACACTAAAACAACACAATTTATTATATAGTCATGCAATTCAACATTAGAATTTAACAAATACAATGTTGTAGGCTTAAGTCAAGATAACAGGTTTAAATATCATAAAAATAATAATAATAATTTCAAGCCCCAATTAGATAACATGTAATAAAATTACTATAAAGTTCATCATAATAGCAAAAATAATATATACTTAATAAAAAGGAATGTATTTGTCACTTTAACATTCATCCATTCTATGAAGTTCAATGTAAGTTGTTACAAAACAACTCAGTTAAATAACATGTTAAAGAGACCTTTTTTTTCCTTTTCTTTTTTTTCCTATTAAGCAATAATGAATTTCGTAAAAGAATGTGCAAGAAGGGACACAACCTAATCATCATTGGACCCATCATCATTGGACTCATCATCATTAAACTCATAAACATCATCACTAAGTTCTTCATCATCAATAAAGTCTTGTTCAAGCAATTCATTCTCACTAATCAACGGTGTATCATAAATGATTCCTTCTTCATCAACTCGAGTCCAAGCATGGTTATCATTTGCATCATCACATGCATCATCATATGCATCATCAGTAGTTACATTATAAGGGACATTCTTCATATATGTATCCACTTTATCGTCATCATCATCATCATCATCATCTAAAGCTTGAACACCAACATCAAACACCTCCCTAGGTTTTGTTCTGACCACCACCACCCAATCTTTATGTCTCACATCCTCCACATAAAACACTTGCGAAGCTTGAGATGCTAATACATAAAGTTCGTCAATCAATTGATCACTCATGTGTATCAATCTTGAAAAATTGACAAGGGAAAATTCAAACTCATCTTTTTTGCATCCTCTCCCACTAATAATATCAGCCCATTGACATTTGAATAATACATATCGATACTTGTCAGAGTAATTCAACTCAATAATATCGATTAGTACATCATAATAAGTAGCATCATCTTCAGTAACAACACAAACTCTACTATTTTGAGTTTTCCTAGTTGCCTCAAAATCTTTAGTGTGAAACTTCAAACCATTTATAACATAACGCTTAAACCGTTTTGCTTTATTATTTGGATATCGAACAAGCCATCTAACTTTATCAAAAATTTCCTTTTTCTTAGAGGCATCCATTGACATCACCTATTATAGAGAAAGACTTTTATTATAAGTATGTTATTTAAAGTGTTACAACCGAAAATAATGCTATATATATATGCTTTACTTACATATTCCCTAAACCAACTGTAGAATTTCTCTATATGCTACTTTTGAATAACATTGTCAATCACATAAGAAGGGAAACCAGCCTTGATCTTCACTATGTGTTCACTATGTACACAAACGTGTTAGTGTTAAGTTAGAGTATTGCATTGGAATGCCATTAAAGGATACGCAATGACATATCACTTACTCGCGAAATGGGGTGATTTCTTCACAATTGAATAGCACATAACGATATGCTTGGATCCATGAATTTGAATCTAGTGTAATGCTCATCACCGCACCCATGGATTCCTCAACATTCCTTATAGGCCGATTGAATGCAGTTTCAACAGATTTAAAATAGTGTGAACAAAATGTTAAGCATTCCTCTGCTATATACCCTTCTGCAATGGAGCCTTCTGGATAAGTTTTATTATGCATGTAATACTTAAGCCTTGACAAGTACCTATTGGAAAACCCAAGATCAACAACGGGAAATTGGTAAGTTAAAAAAAAAAAAAAAAAAGGGATAATTACACATTACCCACATGTGGTTTACCTCTAATTTTAAGTGCCTACCCGTGGTTTGAATTTTGACACTTTGCCCACCTGTGATTCTCACCGTTATTGTGCCGTAACCCACCTCTCTACTTTCCGTTACTCTAACACAGAAAATGTAAAAACAAAACCCCAAACGGATCAAAACACTCCTCACATGAAGAACATACACAAACACATGAAGAACATACACAAAGCTACTGTTAACAAAAGTTTAACAGCCCTACTTTTATATTTATTTATTTAAATAATAAATTGATCGAAGTGGCGACATATTTTCTTTTAGTTACCTAAACTAGCCAAAAGTTGTAATCAATTCCAGAACTTACTCATTCTCAAAAAAAAAAATTCCCAGAACTTAGCAAAAGTCTCCACTCACTTGAACGTGGATCGATCAAAGCCATTAGCAAAAGTCTCCACTCCCTCTTTCCAACTCCCTCCTTCTCTTCTTCCCCACCGGTCCCAACTCCGACCGGCTCGGCTTCTTGCTTCTCTCTATCAAAGCTTCCCGTTTCGACACCTGGGGCGCCAAAGACGATGAGGTTTTACACGAAAGTACCGGATTCAGCGGCGACGAAACCGCACCCTTCTTCGAGTTCTTGGGAGCGGCATGGGTCAATTGCATGGAGTTCGGTGTGGATCTGATCGGTCCACCCAAAACACCTAGAATCCGAATCAAAACCCGACAAAGACGCCAAATCCCGATGCCACCACTCGGTTTCACTGCCTGGGTTTGTGACTTGTTTGCAGTTTTGGTGGATCAGCAGTTATGGGTTAGAGTTTGTGACTTGTTTGTGATTTGAAATGATATGGGGTGTTTAAGAGTGTTTGCTTTTGGTGGTTCACGCGCCGTGCAAGCCGCTCTTAGCTCGTAGATCGGAGAGTAGTTTCTGGGTTTGAGAGGTAGAGAGACTTGATGATTCGGGTTCGGGTTTCGAGAGGCGTGTGTTGGGTCCGGGTTAGACCGAGACGCAGAGAGCAGAGGAGTGGTGGTGGTCTGTGTGTGTCACGGTGGAGCTTGGATGATGCTTCGATTCCTTTAGGGAGCGGCGTGGGTCAATTGCATGGAGTTCGGCGTGGGTCTGATCGGTCCACCCAAAACACCTAGAATCCGAATCAAAACCCGACAGAGACGCCAAATCCCGATGCCACCACTCGGTTTCACTGCCTGGGTTTGTGACTTGTTTGCAGTTTTGGTGGTTCAGCAGTTATGGGTTAGAGTTTGTGACTTGTTTGTGATTTGATTTTGGGTTTGTGATTTGTTTGTGGTTTGATTTTGGGTTTGTGACTTGTTTGTAGTTTTGGTGGTTGGGGTTTGAGGTTGTGGGCGGTGGTGGCTATGGCAGTGGGTTGTGGTGGCTGGTGGCAGGGGCAGTGGGCAGTGGGTTTCGATTTTTTATTATTGATGATTTAGATGTTTTATTTTGGGTTCAACTTCCTGTAATTTTTCAGATTTTTGGTATGTTTTCATATTCAAGATTTGAGTGAAAGCGATATAGGTTTTTGAAATCTTACTGCTTCATACTAAACATATGTAAAGAGAAAAAAGTTTCATATGCCAAATTGATCTTTGCTTTTTTCATTGAAATTGATCTTTGCTTTTTTCAATCCATGTTTGTGTATGTTCTTCATGTGTTTGTGTATGTTCTTCATGTGAGGAGTGTTTTGATCCGTTTGGGGTTTTGTTTTTACATTTTCTGTGTTAGAGTAACGGAAAGTAGAGAGGTGGGTTACGGCACAATAACGGTGAGAATCACAGGTGGGTAAAGTGTCAAAATTCAAACCGCGGGTAGGCACTTAGAATTAGAGGTAAACCACAGGTGGGTAATGTGTAATTATCCCCAAAAAAAAAAAAAAAAACAAATAGACCAAGTTCCTATATGTGTTACCTCTCTATGGGATACATCCAACGATAATGAACTAGGCTAACAACTTTGGTTTCGCTAGCCAAATGCATGATTATATATACCATCACTGTAAAAAAAGATGGAGGGAATATCTTTTCCAACTCACACAATGTTACTGCAATTCTTTTCTTAAGAGCCCCAAGTTCTTTCACATTTAGTACTTTAGAACATATCTCCCTAAAGAAATAAGATAAGTCAATTAAATGCCTACTCACTTCAAGGGGTAAAGATCTACGTATTGCTATTGGAAAAAGTTGTTGCATTAAGATGTGATTATCATGGCTCTTCATCTCACTAATTTTGCGTTCTTTGAGTTTAACATAACGTGAGATGTTTGAAAAATATCCGTCTGACACTCTTACATCTTTCAAAACTTGCAAAAAACCATCCTTTTCACTAGCATTCATATGGTAGCAGGCATGTGGCATACATGTCTGATCATTCCCAACCTTTTTCAAGTGAAGTTCACTTCTTATACCCATATCCTTTAAGTCTTGGCATGCCTTCAAGTCATCATTTGTCTTGCCATCCAAGTTCAACAATGTGCCAATCATGTTATCGGCTACATTCTTCTCAATATGTATCACGTCAAGATTATGACGCAACACATGATACTCCCAATAAGGCAAGGTGAAAAATATACTTCTCTTCTTCCACACAATTAAGACTTCCTCCCCTCTTTTTCTTTTATTGGTCAAATTAATTTTTTTCTTCCCAAACACATGATCGACTACAGCATCCCTTTGTAATATGATTTCCCCTCCGGATACTGTAATAGGAGCTGATCTTATATCAACATTTCCATCAAATGATTTTTTTTGCTTACGGAATCTATGATCACTATCCAAAAATCGCTTATATCCAATGTAACTAAATTTCCTTCCATATCTTAACCAACGAGACTGATTATCATAGTTACAAGAGGGACATGCAAGAGAACCCTTGGTACTCCAACCTGAGATATCACCATATGCAGGAAAATCATTTATGGTCCACAATAATGCAGCATGCATTTGAAATGATTTTTTGGAAAACACATCAAACGTTTCTACTCCAACATCTTATAACTCAAATTCTTCTACTAGGGGTTGTAAGTACACATCTATATCGTTCCCGAGTGAAGTTAGACCTGGAATCAATAATGATAGCATGAAATAAAACCTTTTCATGCACATCCATGGAGAGAGATTGTATGGGATCAAAATGACAGGTCATGTACTATGAGTAGTACTCATATTTCCATACGAGTTGAATCCATCAGCTGCTAATCCAAGCCTCACATTACGAGGCTCGGATGAAAACTCTTGGAGGAAGCATTAGTACTTTGTTGACCTTTAGACTCATTAATTTCCCATCTTGAAAGGTTATAATTTGGACAAGCTTCAAAGTTGGCATTCACCTTCCAATATAAAACACAATCTTTAGGACATGCATGAATCTTCTTAGCTTCATAATAATCTTTTGGCAACTTAGCATTTAAAGGAAGAAAATCAAGCAAAAATTGCAGCAACATGGTAAATGATTTGTTGGTCCAATCATTAAGACACTTCAGGTGGTACAAATGCACAATAGCTAACAATTTGCTAAAATATTTACAACCCTCATAACAAAGTTGATTAGCATCTTCAAGCAATTTCATAAACTTAAGTGCATCTTCATTAGGACCTTCTGCAGGACCTTCGGTAGGTTGTTACACACTAGGAACTTCTTCCATTGGCTCAGATGTCATATCTTGTATGGGAAACATGTTATACAACATGTCACGAAGATCGGCATACTCTATTAAGTTTTCTTGGACATGACTAGAGGGAATTTCAGTAGAAGTCTTTGCAAACGATGATTCACCATTAAAAACCCAAGGGTTATAACCTTACAAATTCCTTTTGACACTAAGTGAGCATGTACAATATCTATAGGCCACGTATTTGTATGCACTCATTTTTTACACGAACATGAAATTGTTCCATCTGAATATGCATGGTTAGATGCAAAATTCAGAAACTGTTGAACTCCATCTAAATATTCTCGCGACCTTCTATTAGTAATTTTCATCCAACTCTTATCCATTGCTATAAAGTAATTTGCAAGAAATACCTATAATGTGATTTTATGAAAACACAAACCAAGAGTTAACATACATTTCATTTACACAATTTCACTTTAATTTAAGAAACAAATCATTTTTAATCATTCACTTTTAAATATGTTCCTAATCAAACAATGAATTTAAATGCATAGAGAAGTTATCAATACATTTGGTAACTATAACATCATTACTAGCAATATTCTTTAAAAATTGACATCTCTTTAAATATGCAATTCCATTTTAGCATTCCACATGATAGAGAGAAGTCATTAAAATGAATTAATCAAATAAAAACAACTCAACAACAATCATCCAATATTATACAAAACAGTCAACACTCCTAATATCAACTAAAACCACCTTATTACTCCATGCAAGCCACCTGCTTGCCCCAATTCAACAACCCACCACAAACAGAGAGAGAGAGAGATAGTACCTTAAGTCTTTCACCAACTTCACTTGCTTTGATCACACGAACTTATAGTGCCTCTTCTTTTTGCAATCTGTCAACAAGAAAAGAATATATATAAACCTAAGTTAATTTTCAAACAAAACTCACTTCAAAGCAATTCAGCTGAGAGTGAGTCACAAAGAAAGCATATCTAGAAACAACACACAAGTTTGTGTTGTACAAGATGAAATATAACAGCTTCAACTGCAAACTCTTGAGTTTGTATTTCTTTCAATTTCTAATAATGAACTAAATGTTACAGATTATGCAAAGAGATTCAACATGGATGGACAGATTCATACCTGGTAAGAAGTTTTTATTTTATAACCAGAGAAAAATAAAATTAAGGACAATTATAATATTGTTGTGTCATAATATGCAAAGGACTCTAGAAGTCATCACCATAATTGTGAGTGCAACACAACTGTTCTACACGGTTGCTATCCATGCTGGGGTTGGAAGTGTTTCATGAAGACCAAGACCCTATGGTGGAAGAGTTTAAGCTACAGTGCTTGTGTTGATTCTTTTTATAAGTGTCTATATCCATGATGATTGTGGAATAGTTCTGTGAGTGATTTTCTTTTTTTACCATGACTTGTATTAGAACCCTATTTGTTTTCACTTGTGTGTATGTTTGTTTCTAGATAATAATAATAATAATGAATACTCATTCCATCATATTTCTTTCTATATAT